>NC_072737.1:135452183-135688979 GCF_026930045.1 Uloborus diversus
AAAAAGCGTGAACACCCTTTAAAAACGAAAAAGGCAATCCTTTGCAATCTAAAATATTTTGTGAAGTAAACGAATAATCAACAATTCCTCTGTGTATCGCCAAATTCGCCAAGCGACTTTCAAATGAAAAAGAAAATCAATTAACATTCGCACAAAAAAAAAAAAAATTGAATTCTGAAATTTTGAATTCAAATTATGTTTTTCGCAATCACGAACTGAGACGGGACCCTATTTATTGGAGTTATTGTTTCTAGGAACAGTTCCTGTCCCCCCCCCCCCTTAAGCCTGCCTCTCCTCCTGGGCGGTTGCGTGTGCATAGTTGTGTGTGTAAGTGTGTAGGCTTGTGTGTGTGCGTAGACCTGTGTGTATGCACGTAGGCGTGTGTGTGTATGTGTGTGAGTGTGCGTGTGTGTAGGACATGGACGCCTCCGAGCAGGAGAAGCGGATAGCTCAGGACCGGAGCAGCCGCGCCGCGCCGCCTGCAGAGGACGGTGGGCGGTGGAGCTGCAGAGGCTTCTGGTCCAAGCTGAAAAAGGCACGTACCTCAAAAACAGTCAAATGAGAACAATAAGCAATCGTGATTGCTCAAAAAAAAAAAAAAAAAAAACGACACAACGAAAAGTTTAGTTGAAATTAAGGCATGACGTCACAGAATGAAGAACCGTTTATTTCCCTGCCGAAGTACGGCAGATGATAAAATGTGTCACTTTAAATTAAAAAAATTGTAAAAAAAAAAGCTATTGCATATTTTTGAAAAAAAAAAATCTGAAGAGGGTGAAACGTTTTGCTCACTACATGCTAAATTTTCAGAAAGAAATCTCTCATACTTTTTGTGAGATGGGTTTAAAGAATTAAAACCTGAAAAATGCGAAAAATAAAGGTTTTTTCAAAATTTCATAAAATGTTTAAGAAAAAAAGCTACCGCTTATGTTTGATTTTTTTTCTGCAGAATGAGAAATGTTTTTACTACTACATTCTAAATTTTCAGAAAGAAATCTCTCATACTTTTGGCGGGATGGGTTTAGAAAAAAGTTAAACCCGGGGAAAAAAATGCAAAATAAAGGTTTTTTTCAAAAGTTTATAAAAATTTCAAAAATCGATCAATCTTCAAATTTTTTTCAGTCGTCATATTTGAAATTAAATTCCCTACACTATGGTTTAAAAAATATTTTCCCGGTGCGATTGCTTGGGAGTCTGTGCCGAATTGAACAGGGCTAAAAATCACATAAAACATTTAATTAAGCAAACAATAATTAGAAATTAAGAATTTTGGGTTCGAGGTGCTAATTTTTTTTTTATCTGTCCCTATTTTTTTTAACCTTTTCTCCATTTCTTAATCTCATCAAAGATCATTAAAAAAACCCAGCGCTTTTAACTATAGAAAAGCTATTGTTTGAGAAAAGAAGAAAAAAAAGCACTAGAATTGAAAAAAACCTCTCCCCCCTCCCTTCTGATATCAAATAATCAGTAATCTTATTTTTTAACTAAAATGCGTGAACACCCTTTAAAAACCTAAATGCAATCCTTTGCAATCTAAAATATTTTGCCAAAATAAACAAATAATCCGCAACTCCATTGTTTATCGCCAAATTCGCCAGTCTTCTTTCAAATTAAAAAGAAAATCAAATAACATTCGCGCAATGAATTTAACAAAAATGACAACAGCGCAGTAACCAAATCAAGAATCCACCGGTTCTACCATTCGAACGCAGCCGTATACCGAAGATGACGTCACTGCAGAAACAAAAATCAAGTTTAGCCTTGAAAATTGGCTCAATTAGAATCGCTTTTTTCACCCGTTGAGAGAAATGGAACAAACATCAACTTGTTCGGAAAGGAAAGCTCTTTCCAACGACATATAATGTTTGGGGGGGGGGGGATTTTTTTACCCCTTAATTAGGCAAAAAAACGTGAAATTTTAGCTTAATTCGCAACTCCAGAGGTCGAATACGCTACCCTTCGGTGATTAACAATACTACCGGAAAAGGTAAAACATTCCATTTCACGTGTTTTCTTTCGGGTAAATTACAGGTTTCAGACATTTTTGCTGTAATGTAATTTCAGATGAGTAGAAAAGAAAGCTTTCCACAAATGAAAAATTACTGTCATTCACTAAGCGTCAAAGCAAGTAATAAGTTACGGCATTTGTTAGTTTTACCTTTTTCATCCGCCATTAGACAGTGGCTGCAGCGCACTCTATAGTTTATTGCAGTTGCGAATTAGGTAATTATGAAAAACTAATTAGAAATTTAGAATATCGGGTTCGAGATGCACACCCCCGGGGTACGATCGAATCTTGTGCGAAGTTTCAGGGCTGTAGGTGCTATGCGATCTTCTAGCCATCGAGTACAAACAAAGAAAGAAAGACCGTCACCTTTATATATTTAGATTCAGTCTGCAATAAATTTGCTTTATTTTAACGACGGTAAGACATTATGTTCAAAACACTAACAGAACCACGTTAGGTGTCAAAATAAATATGCGTAAACGTGCCCCGTGTAAGGGGTACGTTTACGCAGCCGACTTGGACTCAAAAATATTTTTTTTTTCATGGATAAAAACATTGCCTGAGCAACAACTGAATATACCAATTATGACTTCCGTAACTGCTTCACAAAACCGAAATGTCTAAAATTAAAACACAAAAATTAGAAAATCATTGAAAAAAAATCCTCGTAAACGTGCTCCGGTCTAACCTACTACAATATGGTTTCCAGTGCATGTTTATTATTTAAACGAAGATACGATTCTGTCATTCTAGACACTTTGATAAGAAAAAGCAATGACAAAATTTCATAAACGGTGAAGCATCAAGCTCTAGTTCGTTGTTTGCTTCTCAGTATGAACCAGCATAGGGCATGATTTTACTGGTAGGTACAGCAATTCAATCGAACCTGTCCTTGTACTTGAACTCCATGAAAGGACTTCGGTTCCCCAGTGATCCATAGGCATGTTTCAATCTTGGTAAAAATAAATGTCTACTAAAAAGCTCGCCACATGAGTAAAAGCAACTTATTTGCCACAAATCTAAATTGAAGAAGGTCTCCACTTTCCGCTTCTCATGTTTAGTCAAACGTATATTTAGCACAAGATGACCGGTTATTAAGAGAGGTAACTGACATTTCAAAAAATGTCCTTATTCGGCAAACTTTTTCTCACGATTCGGCAGAATTTGGAGCTCCATTCGGAAAATTGAAAATTTTCACCCCCTCCCAAAAAATTAAGTGGCTATATTACGTAAATGGTTAATGAGCCGCAGTACAAAAAATGCTATCTGCAAACAATCTGAGGTTCAAGACAAGGCTACATTCTGGGATGTTCCCATACGGTATGCTTCATATACGCCATAAACTCTCAAAAATTATTTAGAATTGTAGCGTATACTCTCAAGCTTCAAACATTTTCATTTATGACTCATTTTCTATCATTGTATTTTTAAATTTTCTTAAAACATAAGTTGATGCTAACCACATTTTACCACTAGTACCTTTATTTCTTTATATTTCTTAGCACTTAATAAATTAACGCATTTTGAACGCCTTATGATCGCATACACATCTTGTGCATAATGGATTACTGGGCGTATACCCTCAGAAAAATTGATGGGTACATCACTGGTTATACTTGCTGTTCAATTATTGAAACAAAATCAGTAGGTTATCGCCTTGCATCCTAACTAACTATTAGGAGAATGAATGCACTTACTGCCACAATAAAACATATTCACTTCTTTAAAAGAACATTTTTATAAGAGCACTATCATTTAAAGAATATATTAAAAAAATGTGATAGGTTCATTTCCAAAACGCATTTTAAAAGAAGATTCAATTTAGTAGAAAGTTCAAAAACGTAAATAAGATTTTATTTCTAAAAAACACGGCGCACTGAAAAGGGGCAAAATAAATAAATTTGAAAGATGTAAAATATTTAGCTTCAAGGCATCAAAGAACTGATAATGCAGTTACCATTCTGCGTAAAAGTGACGATAAAATCTGCTTGATCATACTTATCTAAACGTAGTTTTAAAAGAAGTATATAAGTAAAATATTATTCGAAAGAGCCTTTTCTGTTTTCCTTATCATTTTTTAACTCTGATAAAAAGGTAAATTTGGGGCAAAACTTTTATGGTCGAAGTTTATGACTAATAACACTTTACACGGTTCAGTTGTAAAACAAATTACTTATAGCCAATAAAAATACCAGAGAAAGCCAGACTTTTATGGAAAAATTTTCTTTCTTATTGGATTTTTTAAAAGTCTTTAACCGTAACGTAGTTTGGCTCTAAGCAATAGCAAAATATTTTAAAATCCAATTTTAGAAATTTACTTTTCAAAGAAAAATGTGGGGAAAAGATTTGCTGTTTCTCTTTATTTATTGACTGAAAGAATGAAACCACATGATTATGGTATTAGCTATTAATCTTGAAATACTGTTTTAATATTGTAAGATGTTGATATTTGTAATGACATTAACAATTAAGCCGACTAATAAGAGTTTATTTAAGCTCCATTTCCCTTAAACCAACATTTACTGTCAGACACATCTTCAGCTATAAACAATGCTATATATGACTTTTTTATGCACTGAAGATACTGAAACTTTAAACCAGGTAATAGAGGAGAGTGTTGTAACTTAGGACGCTTTTCATATTTTAATTTTTAATGTCAAATATTTGAATTAAATTTAAAAGTCGCACTAAAATACCTCAACATACTTCTATGCAATATATTTTTTTTTAGTTCAGACAGTTTGAAAATAAAATGTTGCCAGCCATTTTTAAAGTAAAAGCTCCAAGCTGTTCCAAGGTACAACATCCTATTGTACCATAGGACACATCCTGTGTACTATGGGAAAATCTTTATAATTTACGAAACAACCATATACTTAAGCCAATTCAGCACCAAAAACAACAACAACAATAAAAAATCATAGTAGTGAATTATACCATGAATATTTAATAATAAATTATGAATTATTATCTAGCATTAAATGTGTTTAAAAAAATACAATAGATTAGAACATTGTTCCATGTTCCTAAACGTATCTATATTAATAACCATGTATATGTTGTATTTTGGAACGTGTTCTAAGGTACAAAATGTTTGACTGTCCCAAAGTACTATTACCACGTGGTTTAACCCGTAACAGACGAGGTGAAAAAGTACACTTAACATGGGACTTTAGGTCTCAGAGACCCCTCTATGTACAATTTTTTTTTAAATCGTGTAATTAAGATGCATTCCTGTAATTTCCCTTAGATGTTCTTTGAACTTTTATTGGCATGTGGAAAGAAACATTTTTGAATTTTGAATCGAAATATACCTTTTTCGATGATATTTTGCTAGAGTCTTAAGATTTTATTTTAATTCTTAACTTCTACTTTAAT
The DNA here is from genome assembly GCF_026930045.1 of Uloborus diversus. NCBI lineage: Eukaryota > Metazoa > Arthropoda > Arachnida > Araneae > Uloboridae > Uloborus > Uloborus diversus. The sequence continues at coordinate 135,457,570 of NC_072737.1, forward strand.
TTAAAGAGGGCGCAGTTTTTGTTTTGTTTCATGGAAGGATAATAAAAATGGCAGTTTTAGCTGGAAAACTCAATAATGTTGTGTGGCTTGTTTTTACACATATAAATTACGGTTAGTTTTTCTGTATGTGGAAATTTTTCCTCTGGCGCAACGTACATAAAAATGAATCTATTTTTTTTTTAATGATTTCATTTTAGTTCTTTAACATATAAAGAACATTTTAGCACCAGAAAATTGACTATATCACGTTACGGGAAAATTTTGACAGCCCTTTAACTATTAGTATTTCGAGTCGTATTTCGAAGAATAATTCAGTCTCCATTATCCCTAGAACATCATTACGTAACCTGTGTAATCATTTCAAACAAATCTCAACCTATCTAGAATATTTTGTATCTCTTCCGCAATGAAATTTAAACCAGATGCACTTGCCTAAAGATACTGATAAGCAGGGGGGGGGGTGTTCAAGGTCACAAAACAAAAAGCTATAGGGATAAACCATTCAATCGGACTGAAAATGAAATACGGGTGATCGGATGAACTTTTGAGCGGTTTGTGAGACCGCATCTCCCCCTGCTAAGGTTTAATAAAAACAAAAATAATGGTCAATCTAGATACACTATCATTATTTTCTCATGAGCAAATTATTTAAAGTACTTCTCTTTTATGACAAAACTAGTGGTACCCGCACGACTTTGCCCGTAGTAAAAAATCAAAAGGTCTTTTGGTTCGCCTGTATATTTACAAATAATAGATGGTGAATTTCTCGCCAATTGGCTTGCCCATGTTACGGTTCCACGTTATGATAACTTGGTAATTTAGTCGTCCATATTATGATAATTCTTCTCGAGAAAATGTTCTTAAAATTGGAATAGAAAAAGAACAAAATCGAATTTTCGAAAAAACGCTTTGAGGTGCACACCCCCATGCTACAAACTAACTTTGTGCCAAATTTCATGAAAATTGGTCGAACGGTCTAGGTGCTATGCGCGTCACAGACATCCAGACAGACAGACACAGATCCAGACAGAGAAACTTTAAGCTTTATTATTAGTAAAGATAAAATTCTGTTGATTAAATTTACAAATACAAATGCAGAAAATGAAATAAAAATGAAGACAATAGTTACTTTTGTGTCATAAAATTTTCTTTCTCTCTCAAAATCGTCAATTTTACGCATTTGATGCTGATTTTTACTATGGCAGCATTTAGAGGTGGAGGTTACTGTTAGAGGTTACAAAAACGTGGCTGCTAAAAATAGATTCTTTGAAATAAGCAGTGTCCCAAGGTATAAACGTCCCAATGTACAACACTACCCCCTGTAACAGACTGCAGTTTCAGCATTGAACGCAAAGTGTGCAACGTTTTCTATTTCACTCATCTTATTGTGAAACCTTAGGTTGCAAGGTATAAACTGGTTGTAAGTATGAAGCTGGCGAATGCGAAATATTTTAAGGGGGGAAGACGAAAATTCCATAAACATAAAGTTTGATCTTCTGATCTTCGAGCTGTCTCTATTAGCAGTTTTGAAACTAGTAGTTTCTTTTTCCAAAGATTGCCTGAAAGCAGAAATGAAGACATAGATTGAATCCTCTAATTTTCGGGTGATTAGATTTTAATCCATCATGGACGGCAAAAAAGAGCTTCAAAGAAAGTTACCTTGCTATGTTAAGTATCGTAAAGCTTGTGGACAGTTTTTTTTTCTATGTCCTTAAGACAGCCAATGATATACTTAGAGTTAAAGTTAATTCTGTCCAAACATGGAACAGATATACACGTTTGAGTACTAACGCTGAACAAGAGTGAGCTTTCTAATCCAAGGGATGTCAGTAAGATATCCTATAGTTACTTTGTGGTGACGATTTGTAGACTTGCTACATGAGTCTTTCATCCGTGTGTCACAAAGCATGGGTTACTGATTGATTTGGCTTATTAAGAAGGCTGAATTGAGTGAAGATCTTTTTCTGGTTTCAGCTTTTAATTGAAATTTCAAACGTTGATAGTAAAATAGTCGAATTTTTCTTATTCATAACATGTCAAAGATTTAATAATTTGCTGCGACATCGTCAATAGATCTTTAACCCATATTTCACTATCGTCCTATATATAGGACAGCTCAGTTTTTTTGCGATACTATAAGTACTTTCACATATTTTAACTTATGTTTGTTACTGTTATAAACGTTACACTTGATTCGTGCTAAGTACAAAAATTGAGAATTCTACTTTGAGGATTTTATTTTATTTTGTTTTTTTGAATTTAGCGATTTCTTGCTGTTTTATTATGCGAAATTTAATTTTTAATCAAATCCATTTTATAAAAAATATGCCAAAATTCTGTCCACAATATATTACTTTTAATCGTATCCGTTAACGCTAAAGAAAATTTGCAGAGAAAAAAACTACATTTAAATAGGTTTTATGGAAGTTTTTTCAGCCGTCCTGTAAATAGGACGATAGTAAAATCCCCTACTGTGCGCTCCCAATGAACAGATCTGAACTCTCACAGAATAGATGGGCCCAGAAGTCAATACTATCCAGTTTTGTTGTAACAAAGTGAGCAGGAACTGGTTTCTCTGGTGGTTGTGGGGGAATGCTTTTGTTGGTTAATTTACCATGAGCATTTTATCACGTGGTGACGCTATCTTCTGCACTGGGTTAAAATATTCGCTCAGTTATTGTTGTTCGAAGTGTGAGAGCTGATGTCAAAAACAAGTAGAGATGAGTACTCTTAGTAGATCAAGTAGGAAATTCTTAACAACGGAAGAAGCTGTGGAATATTTAATGTCATTAGATGATGAAGCAGATGAGAGTGATCCTGAAATGATAATAGTGCCACCTGATCCAGACACAGTCACTGATGATGAAGAAATTGATGAAACCTCTATTACTGCACATGGTCACGCTATTTTTGATGAGAAACTTCAAGAGGAAACTGCTGGAACAATTGAAATTTTAAAAGGAATAAATAGCAATGAAGAAATAAATGTATCACAACCAAAATGGACTAATCGTGTACCAAAGTTTTCATCACATCCTGAAAAGTTTTCTAATGAAAACCATCAGAAGATATTGGACATAATTTCAGAAAAATCACCCGTGGAGCTTTTCGAGGTTTTGGCTAAAAATATGATTTTGAAAGCAGTAGAAGAAAGCAACAAATATGCTGGACAAAAAAATAACCATGATTTTTGTTTGAAAACGGACGAATTCAAGCAATTTTTAGGCATACTTTTCTACAGTGGTTATCACATTCTACCAAGAGAAAAAATGTACTGGGAAAATGCTCCTGATACAGGAACAACTCTGGTTAGCCAAGCAATGTCAAGAAAGCGTTTTTCTGATATCAAGCGATATTTACATTTCAACGACAATGCAACTATTGATTTAGATCGATATTATAAAGTTCGTCCTCTCTATGATTTTTTGAATGAAGCTTTGCAACAGTTAGGCGTATTTTCGGAGCATTTAAGTATTGATGAAAGGATGGTTCGTTATTTTGGAAGACATGGATGCAAAATGTATATGAAAGGGAAACCTGTGAAATTTGGTTACAAGCTCTGGATACTTTCATCTTTTGATGGTTATCCTTTTCATATTATACCATATCAAGGGGCACGAAAAGAGAACCCTATTTCTGAACATGGTTCCACTAGTTGTAACGAAACTAAAATGATGAAAAAGGGACAGAAGTTGTTATCAGAAACAGTTGTTGATGAGTTGCTATCCATTATTGAAACTCCAGCAAAGCATAAAATTTATATGGATAATTTTTTTTCATCTTATAATCTTTTCTCTGATTTGAGAAGCAAGCAATTCTTTGCTACAGGAACAGTAAGGGAAAACAGAATGGGAAAATGTCCTTTAAAGTCCTCTAAAATCCTGGGAAATATGGATCGCGGAACATCCGACAGGAAATTTGACGTGAATAATGAGATTGCAGCTGTTCGATGGAACGATAATAGAGTAGTATCACTCATCACAAATTTTGAAGACACGAGGTGTTTTAAAAAAGTTGAAAGAAGAATGAAGGGTGGAAAACAAAAAGTAGACATCCCATCTTGTGTTGTTTCATATAACAAGTATAAAAATGGTGTTGACTTGTTCGACAATCATATGGAAACATATTACTCTTCCATACAAGGTAAAAAGTGGTATTGGCCTTTAGTTATAAATGCCTTTGAAACTGCACTGGTTGCTGCTTGGAAAATATCGAAACTCTTTTCTACAGAACAATCTTTGGAACTTCTTGAATTTCGTAGAAATGTCACTATTGCTTACCTGGGTTTATGTGTACTACGAAATGTTGCAGGAAGACGACTGGGTGTTCAGCAAAAAAGCGCAGCTTTTTTGAAGTTGCAGAGTGATCATATTTTAGTTAAAAACCCGAATCGAAAACAGCGTCGATGTCAGCTGAAAAATTGCACTAAAAAACCCGTGACTATTTGCAAAAAATGTAATTTGGGACTTTGCATGGAATGTTTTCTTCCGTTTCACGCACACAAGGATGCTTGACTGGAAAACCTTACACAGTAGCGGATTGTACCATCGTCCTATATATAGGACAGTTTGTTAAACTGAAACTAATAAAGTTTTGGTAAGTTTTAAAATTTTATATTTCTTCTTGAGCTCTTATTAGTCTGTAATAGCAATTTTTCGGAAAAATATTAATTATTTTTTAATGTGGTACAATATGGGTTAAGATGTAGTTAAAGTTATTTAATTATATTTCTTTTTTTTAAATAATTTTTGAGCAATGCATCCCACGAAACATAAATTCTTAAAACTTTCGATTGATATTTAATGCATTAAAACCGTTACCATTATTATCTAAACTTCACCACTCAAAACTCTGTAAAGACATGGAGACTGTTAGTAAGATTAACTGCCCGTCAAGTTGCCGTCTATTTTCTTTACATCATCCTAGCTAAAAAAATAGAATATGCACCGCATCTACAAAATATAAGAAAAAACTTGTTTAACACAAGTAACAAAATCTACTTTGTTATCCCTCCACAAAAAACACACTCCAAAAATTCCAAAACGTGTCTCGAAAAGTTCTTCTGGTTTTGGATTACGGTTCTTTTAAATCTACGAATAAACATTCCCTACAACTTCTGCATGTGAACTTTAAACGTTTCGTATCACATATCTTTAAAATTCACCAGCAGCCCTACCGGAAATGCGATAAGGGAATATGAATCTTGCATTTCTTTCAGACTTTCGGTTCGGACTTCTCAAAAGCCCTTGCAGCGCCTGCGCGGAGCGTCTGTTTTTGTCTCTGCCAAACTTGATAATCGGCGCTGCTTTAGGAAAGAAAGCGATTTAAAATGAGATAAAATCGCTGAAGTAAACAAAGCAAATACGAAACTTTCGTTTCTTACATTTTTTTATGAAGAGATTTAGCGTCAAAATTCATCTCACAAAGAAAAAAAAAGTTTCCTTCTCAAAAACTAATGCAAAATATACGAATCCAAACACTTTCAAATAGGAGACGAAATATAAGAGAAAATTTTATATTCCACAGAAATATTTATTTCGTATTTTCTTTTCTGGAGAAAAGTTTATTATTTATTTTTGAAAATATATGGAACCATTTATTTAAGGCATTATATATTTATTTATTTATTTCTATTCCAAACCGTCAAACTTTGTGAGCGATGAAGAAAAATGATGAAATGTTTTCTGACACGCTAAAAGCATATTCATCGCAGCGTTCTCCACATTTCTTTGCTCTTCCACTCTTAAAAAATAAGCGGTTATTTTTCAAACATTTTCCTTTCTTTTTTCTTGGAGCAATGAAGAATAATCGTTCCATCTTTGCCAAAATCTATTTTTTATGACCTGGAATTCAAGGATTAAATTGTCTTAAGTCTTGGATTAATAAAATATAATAGTTAAGTTTAATGCAGGAAAAATTATTCCTTTGAATAATTAATTAATGTTTTGTACAGTGGTTTCTTTTTTCATGGCTTAAATTATTTAATTAATGGTGCAGAATGCTTAGGGCTTAAGTACTTAATATATATGTTTCATGAAAAATGTATAAATATTCGACACAACTTAATTCTTAAACTTCTTTCTTCTTTTAAACAAACAAAGAAAAAAAAACCGAATTAGCTTTATTGATAAGATCATTTAAAAATATAAGCTCGGCAACTTGTAATCACGCACATGCACAAATAAGTTTTTTTTTTTTTTTTTTTTTTTTTTTTTGCATTCTTATTTATTTATTTATCTTCTTACTTCTTTTTGAAACTGAAAAAAGTATTGTGATCATGAAATTTCACTTAAATTTCAACCTTCGTTTCCATTTCATTTATCACCAAATGAATGTTAGAAGTGCTTTGGGGTAATTTGCACTGCAGTACGTGTACAGCAGGGTGGATCGAAAAAAACGAAATTCTGAATCTTAATTTGGAATACCTGCCAAAAGCTGTGCACGTGTAAGCACAACACACATGTAAAATATTATTAAGTTTGAACAACTCTTTGAGGGTCCTACCAAGGCTTGAATTTCTCCAAAAATAGAAAAAAAGGTCAATTTTCCAATTTTTTTATGAAAATACTAGTATTTAAATTTTTTTATGATGCGGTTAAAATGCTTCCTTTGAACACTCTTTTCATGTATCTTCACAGTTATTTACAGTCTTTGCACCATTAAGTTCGCACAAAAGCCGTTAAGTTTCGCGAATTTAACCAAAAACTGACTTTTTTAAGCTTTTTTGCACATTGCAATATTTCTTCTTTTAAAGTCCAGTTTTCTTTTTTACAACGCCTATACAGAATGCAGTTTTAAACGGAAGTGAAGTTAAACTTTATTGCATTAACAGCCCAGCATCCACTAAAAACAGGTGGCTGCATTTCAAGTTCCATTCTACCTTTTCCATCTGCCGAGCCACATGTAAATTTATTATTCATTTTATATTAGAAGTAAACTATCAAAATGATTTAGTTGTATATACTAAAAAAACATAGAGAGAAGTGCATTGGTTACAAAGAATGTATATTTAGTCACACACAGTCGCTCTGACACGTAAGCATCAATATTACACAAAATAAGGGACTTGAAAAGTATCAGTTAGTTAAAGCCACAGAAAATAGTCAGTTTGTCACATCCATTCATGAAACTCTTTGAAGTCATTTTTTGATTCAAAGGATGACATGATACTTTGAGATTTGATTTTTGCTCTTATGAAGCCATCTCTTGCCGATTGACTAATCACAAACAAAGAAGCTTCTGTCACCATATTAGCACAGCGTTCCACCACCTGAGTGTGACAGGGGAACTAAACAAACGCAAAATTGGCGTTGGCGTTTTCAATCTATTGTTGAAGACTTTCATTAGATATGCCAGCTAAAATAGGAGAAGGGGTGGCAGTTATTGCACATTCTTGCCGGTCGATAACATCAGAGTAGTCTGATGCATTAAAGTTAATCCTAGAATTATAGAATTCTCTTATTTCTTCATGAACAGAAGCCACTTGTCTGGCGTTCAAAATCTTCGCAAAGTACTTCGTTGATCAGTGATCACTGTTAAGAAAATATTTTCCGGGTGGCAAAAATAGGCATTTCGTTGAATGACAGGATCAATATTTTTTTTTCAGATTTTCACTTACGTAATGAGATGCTGTATGATGCTGTAATAACACTGATGAGGAACAGCAAAGTTTTGTTTCAATTCCAGAAGAAGAAAAATTTGCAACGACTATACTCCCGCCAACAGAGTCATCAACATTTTTTGGTGTTGATGTCACTTCAAAAGTGGAACAAATGAGGCTTTCTCTGCCAACGCTATCAAGAGTGTGCTATCAGTACGGCATTTCTGAAAGATGTGCGATGTGCTGCAGCAATTGCTTCAGAAACATTACAAGATTTTGCTAGTGTGTCAAATAATTATCGCTCTAAAGTTGTTGATAGCAATAAAATTCGAAGACAGCGACAGATTTGTCACAGGTGTCACAGACGAAGTACGTGCTTCTGTTCAAAACTGCAAATTAGAAGTGAAAGGGTTTGAAAAGTACATTTTTTGATAGCCGAAAAGACAAAACTATGACAAAAAGAAATAGTTGGAGTCAGATGCCATAGAAGAACCATAAGTGAGGAATCCATGGTTTAAAACTCCAATTCTCTTTATTTGTTTCATGTAACGCCAACTTCTGGAACGGGAAAACATGTCGCGACAACAATGTAATTTTTGAACTGAAAATTTGTTAAAACTTTGTGGATATTTTAGCTTTTGGCTATGATGGCACGGCCACGAATACCAGAAAAAATAACGGTGCAATTGCGGTCATAGAGAATAAAATTGGACATCATGTCCCATGGTTAATCTGCGAACTGCATACGAGCAGCCTTTGCGTCACCTGTTCACATTACTTGATAGTGAAACTGCTGGTCCATGTACATTTTCGCAGGACCAATAGGTAAATTGTTAGATAGGTGCGACAATTTACCACTTGTCCAGTTTGTAGGACTTACGCTCCTTGTCGTAAGTGCTGGGCTGTTAATATAATAAAGTATGATTTCATTTCCAATTAAAACTGCGTTCTGCAGTCATTGCAAAACAAATTTGAACTTTAAAGGAGAAAATATTGCAATGTGCAAAAAGGCTTGAAAAAAGTCAGTTTTTGGAAATTTAATGAAATTTTACGAACTTGTGGGCGAACTTAATACTGCAAAGAATGTAAATAATTTTGAAGATACATGGAAAGCGTATTAAATGGAAACATTTTAATGGTATTAGAACAAAAATTTTGAACCTCATTATTTTTATAAAAATTTTGGAAAATTGACCTTTTTTCCTATTTTTAAAGAAATTCAAGCCTTGGTAGGACCCTCAAGGAGTTGTTCAAACTTGATAATATTTTGCATGTGTATTGTTCTTACACATGCACAGCTTTTGGTGGGTATTCCAAATTAAGATTCGAAATTTCATTTTTTTCAATCCACCTTAGTGCACAGTGTAAAATCTTTTGCCTAATCTTACTCCAAAAAATCGGTGGCAGCTTAGCTGCCTCCACCGCTCTGGAGTAACTTAACTGATGTAACTGGTGTAAAGTTACACATCGCTTGTAGAAAGTTACACCATGGTAAAGTAACTAAAGTGTTACGTCTCACTTATTTCTGTGTAAAGTTACACCAGTATTTTCTGTATGCTTGCAGAGAAATTGCTTGAAAGATTACACATTAGCAAAAACTGAGCTTTCGTCTGACTTTATTGAACGATTTATCAAATTCATGTTTTTTAACAAATTATTCATTTATTTTAATACACAAACACAAGACATTTTTATAGCACTAAGAGAGGAAATGACCTGAGTGGTGTCCAAACACAGAACGCGAATCTCCTAGACTCGCAAAGCAAGAGCTTTTACCGCTCAGCTTTTAACTTTTGTTACTAAGAGTTGATCAAGTTAATCGTTAACTTGGCGACAAATTTTTCGTTTTCACTATAGAGCCAAATAAATTATAAACGAGGCATTGAGAAGCAAATGAATGTAGGTAACACATTTAAAATTTCAAATAAATCACGCTTTAAATTCAAATCCAATTTAGGCTTTCATTTAAAAAAAATCTAAATCATGCTCTACAGGTGCACCTACTTGGGCTGCTAGTACTATATCTTGTCCCAAGACAGAGGAGAGATCCACCTATCGTTTGTACTACTTATCACCATATTTTTAATTTTGTAACTTACAATTCTTTGCTTCTCACTGCCTCAAATGGTGATAATGAGAGTAATACAAATTTGTTCTGTGTAGGTGCAGTTACAAGTGCCCTGATTAGATACGTGTAGAGCTCATTCTTAAACTCCACATTCTTAATGTTCGCATTTCATCATTCGGTAAAATTGAAATTTTGTTCGGAAAATTGAGAATTTTCTTTCTCTCAAAACTTAGTTCGAGGTGTTCCTGCCTTCAATTAAAAAAATATATTTTTGATGTTCCCAAAGTACAGTATTTAATAATCAAATTTCAATTTTTTAGATTTTTTGAACTGTTTCAAATTTGTTTCGAAATAATCAAAGCTATAAAAAAAGGTCCAAATTATAAGCAGAGTGAAATTATGAAGCAAATAAAAACTAGTATGTTGTGGCCATCACGAAACTTTCTTCTATATCATTCTTATAATTTTTATAGTTCCCCATGCTTGACGAAGAAGCAATATTCCCAACAAAAACGAAATTACACACTCCAAAACTTGACGACCATCCGAATACCCGATTTATCTCAAAAGCAAAGAATGAAAATTGAAAAAAGCCTTGCTTAAAATGATTACAAACTTTTATTTGTTAACAAACACAAGATGTCAACAGTTAAAAAGTTTAAATCATCGCTATATTCTGGGCATTTTCCAACAATTAAAATCACTCTAAATACGCAGACGACAGTTTATTACGATTTATCTTTCTTATTTTTGTAATTATAAAACTTTTTGTATTCACACAAATAAATAAATAAAAGCAATTGGCGCCAAAATTGAACCAAGGCCTGTTTACATATGGATTCACATTTATTCCAAATTTCATCCAGAACATAGCATTACTTCTTGAGATATGGCACTCACAACGGAAAAGAAAGAACATTCGATTGCGCCACCCCCTTTTCAGCTGTTGACGCCAGAATAGAATCAGCTCTTACACCCTCTAAGAGCTATTTGTCGATAAATTTTTGTTTGATTCCAACCATCATTTCGTGAGATACAACAGTCACAATTGACGACAAAAAACGTTCTATAGATCGACCCCCGTTTGAGTTATTAACACGAAAATTGAATCAACACCTGTACTTGTTAGGGGCAACATATGGATCAAATTTTGTTTGATACCGATAGCCACTTCTTGGGGAATAGCAGGCACATGTAACTCAAGAAACGTCCCATTGCTCCACCCCCCTTGGGGGAATTCGCGCCAAAAACCAATGGACACAAGTTCACATAGGGGCACATATGTGTACCAAATTTCGTTCGATTTCGTGCCGTAGTTTTTGCTGTAGAGCAGCCAATAAAAACTGATCACACACATATGTGACACACACACAGACAGCCATTTTCCAAAAATGGTCGAAATGGACTTAGCACACCTCAAAACGTTCGAATCCGTCAAAATTCGAAATTCGAAAATTTGCATGAATCTAATACTTTCTTCTATATATTAGATATAGAGGAAAGTAAAAAAGAAAAAATCAATCGGAGCTCTAAAATGTTACAAAGCATGAACACGGGGTTAGGGAGTAGATACAGTTTACTCCTTCCCATCTGATGCATAGTCCAGGTTGTGTGCAAAAAAAAAAAAAAAAAACTCGCAAATACTTTTTTAAAACTTGCTAAACACGGTAAGCATGTTTGCAAATGGACAATTTACGTTTTTATTTATTTTAATTTTTTCGTTTGATTTTATATTGTACACAAAATCAAACAAAATTACTACAATGTAGGACTCTAGAGCCGCTATATAGACAGGTCGACGCATCAGCTTAAGTTTAGCCATTTTGGATCGGATTTTTCATTGTTGCACTTCTTGGGTTACCACAGCCAAGTTTCGGATTTCGCCAAATTTGCAGAAAATAATATTTTATTTTATAAACAATTCACGTGCCACTAATAATTGCTTACAGTGAACAATCACCAACGCGATAACTCGCCAGAAAAGACAACCACTCAAACACGCGCTCCGATCCAAAAAGGCTGATCTTAAGCTGATGCGTCGGCTCGTCGCATCGGCGGCCGATGCTAACTTAGAGTAAACATCGGCCCATCGGCCTTAAAAAACATCGAAAAGTCAATGGAAATGGCCGATGTTTTCGAGAAAAAAAAAACCCCTTCGCTGTTTTACTTTTTAATGCAAAGTAAAAGGGGTAAGTCATGTAAAATTTTGTACTTAAATTTCAATATGAATTCTATTTTAGTCACCCCTGAAATAATTTTCAATACTGCATTCAGGTACAAACACGTTAATTATTGCGTTGTTTTTTTTGCGACTGGATGTACAGTGGCTCCCAAAAGTGTTCGTACACATTGAAATTTTTTAGTAAAATCTAAATAACGTAAAACTGAATTCGAATATGAAGTCCAATAGTTTTTCACATCATTCCTATGTCATTCTAAATAAAGCCCTGCAGTTTTTTCAAAATATTAACGGATCTTCTTTTTGAAATGGGTCAAAAAACGAAGAGACAGAGAAATAATACGCCACAAAAGTCTTCGTACACTCAAATATTTTCGAATAAATTCATGATTAAAGTTTATTATATGTGGTTTCTTTATTATTTTTGTATTGTATTGACCCTTAAAAGTCATTTGGCTTAAATTTTTTGTTTGTTTATTCCTTAATATTGTGCTTATTACTTTAAAATGGCTGGTATTCGTAAAAAACCGCAAACACCATATGAAATCTGAATTTTTTCCTCACTGTATTGGTAAATTGGTTTGAAATGTCTCTAAATCAGTTAATTTATTCCATTCTATAGTAAAGTGCTTGATAAAATGCTTTAAAGAAAAGAATCGGACCGAAAACAAGGTAAGAAAAGGTCAACTGGCGAAGTTGACAAAGCGTGATCGAAGATTTACTGTTAAAAAATCTATGAAAAATACACATTTGATTGCTGTAAAGGTTTCTGCAGAGTTAAAAGAAAATTTTTAAACTTAATTTTTACCTAATATTGTTCGCCAAGTTTTCTGATTAGCTGGATTAAATGGGACCTCTTCCCGCAGAAATTTTCTTGGTCCAGCGAAAAACAGAAAGCTTTCGCTTTTCGTCGCAAAATCAATGATAAATAAGCTCAAAACGTTATGGAATTACGTTTTACTTACAGATAGAAATGAAGTTAAGATTTTTGGTTAAATTGTTGTATAATTGTAGATAGAAGAAAAAATTAGGAACGTAATCTTAACAACTTAGTTGGAGCAGTTAACCAGGACGGTGAAGGTGTTTTTGTGTGAGGGTGCATATCAGCACCACGAATTTTGAACTCTTAGCCAAAAATTTGGCTGTCGGAAACAACTTTTGCCTTTTTATCAAGATAACGATAAGAAGCACACAGTTTTCAACGTTTGCGTCTAGTGCCTCAATAGTCCTAAAGTTTAGAAAATACCCCTTCAATCTCCAGATTTGAATTTAATGTACAATATTTAGAGATATTTGGATGCTAGATTACGAAAATACGGCTTTGAAACGAAAATAGAGCTAGAAACAGTAAGACTCTCGAAGTGTGGTTGAACACTTACTCAGAAATTACGGATTACGCAAAAAAAAAAGAAAGAAAAAAGAATGAAAGTTATTCCCAGACCTTTAAAAGGTGTTGTTGATACTGCATGACATTCTATTAAGTAATAACTTAATAAAAGATTAGATTATTCAATAATATGTAGACTTTTTTTAAAGTGTACGAAGACTTTTGTGAGATAAAATTTCCGGCACTTTTTGGTTTTTGATTTTTAAAAAATTAAATTTTAATATTTTTTTTAAAAAAATGCATGTAGTTTTGTTGAAAATTGATCATAGATCTTATAATTAAATACCTATTCCGAAATATTAATTCTAACCAATGAATAGAGTCCTATTTCATTGAAAGTCGTAGGTGTACGAACACTTTTGGGAGCCACTGTACATATGTATCTCTACTTACATAAGTCATAACTCAAAAATGGTAAGCCGTAGAAGGTTAAAATTTCGTATGTGGCATCTGCGTACGTTCAAGTTGTGCACTTACTTCTCTTTTTGTTTTCCATCGGGTGTTTTAAAAGGCTTATATTCTCATTTTTGTGTGGCTATTAATTACTTATTTCAATGCAAAAATAATATAGCGTCTTAGACTTACGATCATTTGATGATATATAGCCGAATTGGAGACCAACTTGAAAACAAATATGAGGTGGCGAAACAAGTTTTTTTCACATTTTGTGAGATTACCGTTGAACCGACGGTAATTTTAAAATTTTCGATATTTGTAGTATGAATCACAGTAATGCATTCTTTTCTGTATCGCTTCAGCGGAGTTTCAAGTTTGAAGATCGGCGAAATGTATTTTGTGGCCCTCTTTCTCTATCTAGGAACTTGTAAAACATTTATTTTAAACATTTTTGTATATCCTACGGGCCCCTATGGTCATGGGGCCTCTCGCGCAATTGCAACATTTGCAAAATTTTAAATCCGCCACTTAAAAGCTTTTTTTTTTTTTTTTTCAAGCTTTATCTATTGTTTAGGTAGAAAGTAGATGGTGGGTTTAAAATCTTTCCTTTTTTTTCTTATTTTTTTCAAAATCTGCCACAAAATTTTACAGATTAAAAAAAAAATAATAAATTCAATCATGATTGTTGAACACGCGTCACTTGCCCTAATTTGAATTTTCGAAGTAGGCCGCGCAAAGCCGGGCGACGCAGCTAGTAAGCTTATAGTATTTGATTCAAAATTGTTGATAAAATACTTTTTTTACTTCAGTGCAACTTTTCACTGCTCCAATTGCGTATATGCTCTTTTCATTTTCAACTCCGCTTAGAAAAAGCATAAATGAATAAGTTATTTTTTTAAGAACAAAACTGGTAAAATGTGTTTATTAATAATTATATTTTTTTGGAGTTATAGAATTGATATGGATCATACATTCACTACATGATTCTTGGGAAGAAAAAATTGGTACAGAAATTTAAGTTCTGAATTTTCATCAGTTATCAAATATTTCTTTTGGTTATATCAGAAAAATTAATCATCGTAAAATATTTTGTGTATTTTGAAAACATTATCAGAAAATAAATCCGATAAAAAAAATGTCAAAAAGAAGTGTTGGAAGAAGTTTAAGAAATTTCAAAGAATTGGAAAAGAGGGGAAACTTTCGATAAAGAAAAACAATAATTTCGGAGCAAAAAACTAATCCTAAGTCTCTTATAAAAATACAAAAAAAAATTCCGATGATGCAGCTAAGGCATCTTACAGAAGAAAAATAATAATAAAAAAACAATACCATTTGCATGAGGGAAAAAAAAAAGATTGAAGTAAAAGTTTAATTTTATTTTTTTCTTTGAAGTATGTCGCTAACAAAATTTTAATCAAGATCTGTCGTTTTTCTTAATGTATTTTGTTTTCTCTGTTTACAATCACATACACTTCCATGTAATGATTATTTAATTACTATTGTGAGGTAAAATAAGAAGATAGTACGTGTATTCATTGCTTAAAATATAGATTACGTTTGTAATTTGTAGAAAATGTATAAAGAAAATATGCAAAAATATTTTAAAGTTTTTCCTTTATGCACATTTTAATCTCTATTTTTTGCCAAATAGTGTAATCCCCTTTCATATGAGGTTTTGCATACACTGTTAAAAATTGAGGAAACTTTTATGATAAATCTTACTGAAAAATGTATTGTTTACAATACAGAAAAAATACAGCAAATTGTACCAAAGAAAATAAACGATGCAGCGACAATTGATACACCACGTGACTTACAGTGCAAAGCATATAAACCGTATTTCTCTTACTCGATGCGTGACTACTCGTATGGAGGACATCCAAGCCGCCTGCCGTTTGGAAGGTCCCGAAAACGAACCTGCAGTTCGAATTTTGAATTTTTTAAACTCTCGTTTATTAATTCTACTGTAAAATTTTACAGTAAAATTGGATTTTACGGAAATAGTTACTGGCAACATGAATGCCGGTAACTTTTACCGTAAAATTTCAGGAACTTTTTTTACAGTGTAGTATGTCGCCTTATTGTACCCCGGCATTACATCCTTTTTTACGTGTTATCTTTAGGATGCGTATGTCAATGACACTGAATTTTAACACCCAGTTTACCACCCTATAGAAACACCTGAGCTGTCAAGAGGCGAAATTATACAACAGCCGTTTTTGCTTCTAATTTACAAAATGCTATTATTTAAACAGGAATTCTTTTCTTATAAATTAAAAATATAAATGATGTTTTTTGGCCGAAAATGTTTCTTTTCTCCAAAATTTACACAATTGACAAGTTATGTCGGAAGATACTATAGAAGGCTGGATTACCATTACACTCAAATCTGTTTTTGTGTGGGGATTTTTTTCCCGTTTTTTTTTTCTGTTTTTTTTTTCGTGCGTTATATTAAAATTTCAATCAAATTGATACGTAATTTACGAAGTTCTTTTTAAAACGTGTCGGGGTTGTATCTTCAAGTGACAAAAAGGATTTTGAACCAGTTTACCACACGAAAATTCGCGTGTTATCAGATAACAAAGGATAATGATTGCACGTTTTACAAAGTTTCATACGCTTAAAATCTGTACCTCAGAGTCCAAAAAATGTGATTTTCAGTTTACTAGTGCATTGCATGTAGAAGTCTACCTCGCATCGAGCCATGTAAACGTAATTCTAAAAAAAAAAAATCATTTTCAATTTTTTACCAGGATTAATAGAGCTCGCAGTTCATCCTTTGCATGCGCCAGAAAAAAGTTTTTCTTCTTTCCTGTAAAATTATCATAATGTGACTTACGTCCTTCTAACTCTGAGATACAGAAATAATATCATACGTATTTAATCCTCTATTCGAAAGAATTTCATAATTTATTTTGAAGGAAAATAAGATGAATAAATAAAATACTCTTGAAAACAATGTCAAGTAAAGCTAGGTCTTATCAAGAGGCTGATGGCGTAAGTTCGAGCTGTGACCATTAGAAGTAATGCAAATCAGAGTTAGTATTAAGCGTCATAATACCAAATAGCGATACCACATCGAAAGAATACACATATTTTATTCTTGGAAATAGAGTATGTAATTCCTTTGCATAATGAGAAAGTGTCCTTCTGTATCAAACGTAGCAATCATCAGTGTTAACTTGATACGTTTGTCGCTTCCCTTTTATTTTCTTTTTTTGTTAAACTATCATCGATAATGCTGTCAAGGAGGATCAGTCGCAGAATGTTCCATCGTGATCGATGATGTTTTTTTTTTTAGATGGAGGGAAGTGACAAGAATCTTGGGTGAGGATAATCTTTAGCAATTGTCCATGCACCTCAGAAACTTTTGAAAACATGTGATCGCAATAAATCTTTTTGCACTATAAATCAGTTCTAATGTATTGGAGAAATTTTAGAGTCGAGTTTAAAATGAGCATTAATCATTTAGGTTCAAAAGAAAGGGGAATCTACTTTAGCTTTAACTGAACTGCAATCACATTATTTTTAAAAAAAATCTCCTAAAAAATTTTTAACTAATTTTTATTTGTACGTACTTGATACAATCATTAATAAAATTTAAAATAAATAAAGTATAATGGTATATTTTCGGTTCGCTAAACAGAGTTTACTTGCTCTGCGTCGATTCTGATCTTTACGCATGCGCTTTGAATTCTGTTGAAACCATAGCGCAAAGTTGCTCAAACAATTGTAGTTTTTGAAACAATAAAGTTACACACTTCAGAATTCGTGTAACATTGCACCCATTAATACTGGCAATCTGACACAATTTTTTTTTTTTCAGTGTGCTTAATGAGAAAAATATTCGAGTGTGATACAATTCTTGGAGGGATTGGCGTTAGAAACTAACCAGTTCCAATTGTTACTAATTTTTAGGTACTTTTCTAAGAAATGAATCATACCACTTTTTCATTAGATACGGCTGTCCATTCGAAGGAAAAGTGTTGATCGAGCAATGTCATCTAGAACGTGTGGCGTGAAAAAAAATCTACTCAAGTTCAAATTAGAGACTTTTCATGCACCGAATTACTTTCTATTTCTTGTCATACTTTTTTAAGGTTAAAATTAAATAATTTCTTCAACGAAGTTAAAATATAGAAAAAAGTAACAAATGGTTTTAAAAAAACACGACAGTTGTGCGAAAACACAGTGAAGTACGGCCCTTTTCTTGCATGATATCATTACTAATACTGCCGTGCTAAGCACAAGTTCATATCTGCACTTTCTATCAAAATTAAGTTACCCTCATCAGGTGGTTCTTTGTCCCACATTTCACCTACATACACTGCTATATGGTCGTTTGTCAGTGGGAAATATTTTTTTTTAAAAATTAGAAAAAGTTGAATCTGAATCAAATACTCGTACATGGAGACAAAAACACTAAATTGCACTAAACACGGCAGAATACCATTCAGTCACGTTTAAGGTTTCCATTGATTATCCCAAATTCGTTGATCATTTAAAGTGTCCTACACTTATTCTGGATGAGATGCCTAAATGTGAAAATATCGGATCCCTATAAAAATTTTAAAGTACAAATCACGTGCTTATTAAATGATATCACTATGCAGATTAGTTTATAATTGGAGCAAACCTTACTTGGCAGCATTGTAAAGGTTACACAGATCCTAATCATACACAGCAGTACGACGCTGCAAGGTACGGTTTGCCCCAACTGTAGGTTTTATTCTTTCAAAATGTTTAAAGAACAGTAATGTTTTTTTTTATTTTTTTAATGCTAATTTAATCTCTCCTCACAATAATTACTGATGAAAATTGTGTTTTTGTTTGGAAATTTCGAACAATAATTACCTAAAGTAACTTTTTCACAGCTTAACAATGATGCAAAATCTTAAACTATTAGAAAAAAAATTCGACCCTTGTTTAAAGCATCTTAAAAATATAAGAATAACTCTACTTTTGAAAGATCTTTACCTATGACTTCTTTCAAAAAATGGAGACATTTTGTACTAGCTCTTAAATTGAAATAGTAATGTGTTGGATTTCAATGATGGAAAGACATATATATATATATATATATATATATATATATATATATATATATATATATATATATATATATATGATGTAATATTGTCTCAGTTATTTCAATTTTGTATTATAAAACAGCTGTGTAGCTGTGATTCATCGAAACCGATTTCTGCTGTGATTCTGCTAAACAGAGTGTGTTATACAGGGGTCATAAACAGGGTGTTCATGGCGAATTATTTTTTAATCCTCAATTTAAAAAGACTAAAATAATATTTCAGATGAGGAAAACCTTTATAAAATTTATTCTTTACTTTATATTTTTAGGTACTCATGGCTCCAAAGAATTAGTGGTGATCCTGTTGTGTGGCAAGAAAGGACGAATAATGCGACGTTTTTCATACAAAATGTTACTTACAGTTTTCAAGGAATATATTTGTGCCAAGCTTCCAATACAATTAATGGAGTACTAAATACCTTAAAATCAGAGGAAATATTCTTGGATGTTACTGGTAAGTTATTGTATTGATTTTTATCGGAAGAAAATAAAATAAATAATACCTATAGATTAAAAATAAAAGCAATGTGAATGAAGTTGTGAAGCTTTTCTTCATATGAGGCAGTGAGAAGCAAAGGGATGTAAGTGGCAAAATTAAAAATTTGGAGATAACCCGTACAAATAGTAGGTAAACCCCTCCTCAGTCTTGGAATGAGATACATTACTACTAGCCCTGGTAGACGTGCTGTTATACAGAGTGATATAGAAAAACTTTTCAATGAAAGTCTGTGTAGGACTTTATTTACTATAAGCCCGTTTTGCTCAAAACTTTAAAATGTCCACTTACATCCCTTTGCTTCTCACTGCCCCATATACATTGCAGAATTCCTCTTAAGGATGTGGTTATCTAACAGCTAGTTTTGTAGGGTCAGAAGTCAACCGCAGAGAAGAATTGTTTGACAGCAGTTTACTATTTTTTAGGCAATTTTTCACAAAACGCTAAATTGAACTTGTAGACCGCCTTAAAATCTGGCGGGAGAAATTTTATATTATATTTTTGGAAAAAAAAACATTGTTACGTGATCAAAATCAATACTAAAAAATACATAATTAGAACACACACATTGTAATAACTAAAAAACGATACGGGATTGCAGATTTTGATTCCTCATGCGAAAGTACTACGGGATAAGTAAAAGTAACAAGTACTTGCAGACTTGTTACTATGTTAGCGGACGATTGTAATGTACTTGCAAAAATATGGGAGCTAAGAATTTTTTGGATGTGCTTTCATTTTACCAACGCTTTTTTTTTCTTCTTTTCTTTTTAAATTTTATTCATTTATTTATTTATTTTATTTTTGTTTTTTGTTAAATTGAGCATTTAAAATATTTATACTACTACTAGTACCACTTGGAAGTAATTAAGAGTATGACATAAAGGGCATACGAATCAGAAACAGAGTTTTTAAAGTCAGAAAGAAAAAGGGGAAGGGTTTAATAATTACTGTTATTAGTGATAAGAACCAAAACATTAGAAAAGCGAAAACAAATAAAAGTTTATTGAACAATATTTTGCTATAAACGAGTAAGATTTGCAAGCCAAAAAAGAAGCTTATTAATACTTCAGCCCTAGTAATACTTACACCAGTAGAAAAGGTTGAAAAATCAAAACTTACCAAATATTTTATTTTTTAAATTAAAAAGAATATATATATATATATATATATATATATATATATATATATATATATATATATATATATATATATATATATATATATATATATATATATATATATATATATATATATATATAAGAACAAAAAGTAATAGTACAAATTGTTCGGCTGATTCATGTGTATTCATCCGCTTCATCCATTTCCAAGTCACCCCATTTGTACAAGCAAATACACATCCCGAAGAGACACAAAATGACGACAGAGAGTAAAACTGACCCCGCAACAAGAAAGCCAAAAAGCTCAGGATCTACAAAAAAATGTAGAAAAAAAAAGTCCGAGTATATTATTTTCAAATATGAGCTCAACTTATAATATATTCCAAACGTAAATTTGAAGTTACAGATGAAATGAAAGAAATTTTCCCTGATTCTAGAATAGTGGGGAAAAAATGCTATATCCCCTTCAGTCGGAATTTTGAAATAATTAAGCAAATATGTTTTTATGTACCTAACTGTTTTGCTGTTAAGACTGTGGCATTTCAGAGCAATGAAGAAACGAAAAAGCAGTCAACAATGAACGCTACCTACTGGAGTTAAGGGTTTATCCACTGGAGTTAGGGTTGCAATTTTAACTATCAAAATATCACCAAACAGGCAACTGCTTCGTTCAAATGTAGAAGCAATGTTCACCCGTCATACCTTGACGGCGATTTTCTAGTAAGATAATAAATTATGATATATGCATTTAAAATGATAAATATAATCATTATCATGAAAAATCTCAATAAGATTACATATTTTTAAAAATCAGAATCTAAAACTCGTCGATAGTCTATGATTGGAAAAATGAGGCAGTCACAACCCGTCAATCCCTATTTCTTTGTGTTTTTAATCTTAAAACGAACAATTCTAAATAATAATAAGCAAACTGTAAAGAGTCAACTTTAAAAAAATCAAGTAATTTAATCAATTATTAAACGACTAGCTGCGTTGTCCGGCTTTGTGCGGTCCGCCTTGAAAATAAAAATTGTGTCAAGTGACGTATACTCAACAATCAGGCTTGAATAAATAAACAAAAAAAAACATCATGTAAAATTTCCCTCCCAAACAATGCCGAGAGAGATTAAATTACTTTCAAAAAGTTAAATCGAGAAAGAAAGATTTAAAAAGCGTAAACATGGAAACACAAAATAAAATAAGTTTAAGGAATTAAAATGCGAAAGAAAATGGTTAACAATTTGAATGGAAATGAGATTTTTTGAACTTGATTTAAAAAGGCTTGTAACTTTTTTTCCTTTTGTGATGTAAGCTTATTTTTGGAACATAGGGCGAGATGGATCTGGAGTAAAAAATATCGCTTTTTCCAGTGGTGTCAAAAAGAAAACTGTGGAACAATTCCTTCACTTTTTATTGATAGATTGATTGAAGAAAGTATTGCCAAAATTTCAGCTAAGCCTAAAAAAATTCGAGTTAAAAACGCAAATAACTCCCACCGTAACTAAGTTAGAGTATCGAAACAAATTGAAATTGTAGAACGCGGAAAATTGTACCCTTTCCAACGATATGTAATATAATTATGTGCAAGTAATTGTTCACCCCCATATTTGGGAATTTATGTGAAAATTGGGCCTAAATAGAAATAAAAAAAGAACTACTTATCGATTTTTTTTCCGAACCGGTCTGCAAACCTTTCCGGTGCTATAAGAAAGATACTGTGAAAATTTCAGCGAATCCGCCCAGGTAGTTCTCGAGTTTTGCGCTTTCAAACAAACAGACGCTTTTTGGAGACTTCATTTTATACTATGTAGAGATTAGAAGCTGTTTAAAGTTCGTGTCCAGTATATTAGACATCATCACTAAAGGGGATATTTTAGACAACTTGCTGCGGAAATAAAGTTTTAAATTGAATTAGAAAATTTAGAAAATATCTCGTTCGCTACTTACGTTCCAAATGCATTCTACAGTTGTTTTCTAATTTATGCACTTGAATAGAAAGAGCTATAAAATATAATAAGGGGTTAAATGCAGAAGAGTTTTTTTGTATTAGAGTTACAAAATTAGAGATTTGTCATGCTAATGTGTGATAACTTTATTAGTATTCTCTTTTTCTTTCCTAAATTTTGTTTAACATAATAAAATTCTTGGAATACATTTAGTTGAGAGTTCTTTAAAATGTCTTTCTTTTAAGGAAATTATATTTTGTTTAACTTTAGAAATAGACAAATATTTTTATTACTAGCATCTACCGTTTAAAAATAGATATTAGATGTAACTGAAATGCACACAGAATAAAATAAACATTAATACAATTTGTCGCAAAAATTTACCTTTATTGTTAACCTGAAACCTGCATTTGTTTAAAAAAAATTAAGCCTTTTCATAATTAATTCTTTCTTGATATAAATGTATTAGGGGTATAATCATATTGTAGTACATTGGAGAAAATAATTTCCGATCACTGAAGTAACTGCTTCCATTTTGTCCCTCACAGTTTAATTTTACCTTTTCATTTAACTTTTTATGATACTTCATGACATATGTTATTATTTTATGTAGAGACGTACCGAGTAGCACTTCGGCCGAGTATTTCGCCTTTCACTACTCGGCCGAGTACCGAGTTACCGAGTACCGGGTGAAGAACCACTGACACATACATGATGAATTTTGAACTCAGTGGAATATTAGTATAGACCTCAATGTCCATATAATAGTTTTAAAACAAAATTCCAGCTGAAAATTAATTATGCATTATTTAAAAGATTTTGGTTGTGTCAAAAACTCTACAAAGAAGTTATTTTTTAAATTAAAAATAAACAAATAAATAAACGGTATGATTAATGAAGTTGGAATTAAAACATATTATATCAATTTATTTTAGTTCTAGCTCGGCAGACATACATAATTTTCAAAAGCAAATAAAACAACGTTAAAAGCACAAATGTGCAGGAACACTGCAGACGCATGTTTCGGTGTTACAAGGAACGTCTTTTTCAATGCATAAAATGTGAGTTAATGATTGCAAAGACAACAAAAAATCCGACTTTTGCCGAATATCTTTAAATCCATGATATCCCATTTTATGCATTGAAAAAAGCACTCCTTCTAACGCCAAAACACGTCTCTGCTGTGTTTCTGCACATGTGTGCTTTTGACGTTGTTTTATTCGCTTTTATTTTTTAAGAAAAGGTATTTTTATATTTCTTAAAAATAATTTTCGTTTGCATCAAAAATCTGTTTAATAATAATTAAATGCTGCCCGACTTTACTTTTTTTTGCCCCATTTTTAATAAATAAATTTTATTAACTTTGGGGACATTGAAATAAAGATTTACGTCATTAAAGCATACCAAACTTCATTATTCTCAAAATTTAAATTTGACTTCTAAATTTGAATTGTAAATGATTGCAGTATATTATATTGCTTGCCATTTTTTTATTAGTTTGTAACAATATTCAATTTTTTACAACTACTCGATATTGGCCGAGTACCGAGTACTGGGCAAATTGACCAAGTACCGAGTAGTTACCGAGTACTCGGTACGTCTCTAATTTTTTGAAGTATTTTATATTTTGTTCGGTGAATTAACTATTCGACTAATTAAAAATATCAATTTTTGTTCTACTTTAACGTCATATTTTGTTGAAAAACTCTGTAACTCAGAGCCAGAAGGAAGTATAAGTCACATTATGATAATTTTACAAGGGAGATGAAACACTTTTTTCTGCCGCATGCAAAGGATGGGACGCGCGCTCTTTTAACCCTGGTAAAAAATTGATTTTTTTTTTTTTTTTTGGAAGAATTACATTTACATAACTCGATGCGGAATAGGCTTCTCCAACAATGCGCTAATAAACAGAAAATCGCTATTTTTGGACTTTGTATGTGAATTTTTGTATGTAATTTTTGTATGTAACTTGGCAATCTGCCAAGCAAAGACTATTCCATCTGAATTAATCTATTAGGGGAGAAGGGAAAAAACGATGGGATTTTGATGCACACTTTATATAATGTAACTAGTGCCTTATTCCTTTTTTTTTTTTGCATTCTCTAAAATAAAATAAGGGAAAACAAAAATAGTTACCATGGAAACAACAAAAAGAAAAGAAAATATTTTCATTTCGTTTAGGAACGTAAAAGCAAAATCGTAAGATCAAAACTTTGTTGTGAATAAATAAATCAATTAATTTTTGCCGTGAGAATATAAATCGAATATACTTTAGATTTTTAAAATGTTGCTGTGAGCAAATTTTCACTTTTACAAAACTAACGTAAGTCTAAATTATATAGCGGCAAAAGTGCACATCTGTAGCAAATCAACTAACACCCCTATAAACTAATAAATACGTCCATTTCCGCCTATAAACCGGATATCAGCCTTTCCATGTAATCGATGGTCAAATAATACAGAATGAACAGTTAAATTTTGAATTTCATTAATATTGATTTTCGCAACGTTTGACGAGAAGATAAGTGCTTCCTTTCGACTAATTCAGTGAAAAACTTTGAAAACGTGCTAAGTGTTCAACGTAATAATGATTCCCACACATATCAACACAACGAAGATAGTTCCATGGCAAATAACCCGTTTCTGGCTTTTATGCTATAAAGTAATTAATTGAGAAAATACGAATAATTAGATTGTACAACATTTGAAAATCTTTTGAAACCACATATCGAGATGTTTCAAGCAAAGTAAAGTTGTTTAGTCAAATAATCCGAGCAAAAATACGAAAAACTATTCTCGTTTAGCTTTGAACTAACTTTTTGCTATCAGTAACTTATATTTGACCTACCTAATGAGAAGTATTAAGCTTCCAATTAAACCTTATCTTGAGTTTGTTTTAGTAGAGTCTTTTTTATTTTGCTTTTCGAGAAAGAGTCAGGTAAAGGATTAATGTATTGCATTTCTCGTCTAGACGCAATAGCTTCAGTCACATGCCTTTTATGTCCACTGAAAAAATGCAAACAGCATCCCAGGCAGCATACAGCTGAAAGACATACCACCAAGATGACAGTCAGAATAATTCCCATTCAACTTGGTTCTGTGAATAAACATAATAGTATAAGCACATGAAATACTTTTACATTTTACAATCATAAACGATTGATTAAATCAGTTTACGATAGTAAAATTAAATAAGACAATTTAATGAGATGAAAAGCACACACACACACACAGAAATAGCACAATCAAATGTAACAAACTTGAGGTTTACGGGTACAGTCACCCAATATAAAGGTACTTCCTAATATAATGTCCGGTTCACAGACCAGTCATTGGAGACTTAAGAGGTCTTTTAACGCGACGCAACAAATATCCATCATTCAAACACTTGTAACTAAATTTCTATATAAACTGTGTTTAAACTTTCAGTTTTGAATGAAAGCTGTAAATATCCAAAAATTACATGATACAACTTACAATTAAACAGCACAATTTCATGATCGAAGAAAATAATAGTGAAGTGTACTGCTGTTTCATGTTCCAAAAAGAGGACGCACTCTCTCTTACTTTGAAATGCATGTATAACCATAATGTTAATTTTAAAGTATTGCCTTATACTTTCCTCAAGGCATGAACCTCAATTTAATTTTTTTAAAAATATTTTATTATTTTTTTATTGAAATTTTTAAATAAAACTCAAAGTTTGCTAAAATTCTGGGATATTTACTTATTTTTTTTATTTTAATTTTATTTTATTTATTTATTTATTTATTTTTTGAAAAAATGAGCATGACTTTTAAGTTAAAATTTAGGTTCAGATTATAGAAATAAGCCAAACAAATATACAAAAAAAGTTGTGTAAACATATACGAAAAGCTTTTTAAAACTGTCGTGCAATGCAAAACGGAAAAAAAGACTTCTGAGAGAAAGAGGATAAAGCAGCTATTGTTGACACTAAGCTCACTTTTTTTTTCTTTTTTTTTGGGATAACTCAAAAAATTTTTAGCGTACGTTAAGGAAGTAGGTATCAAATTATTCAGAACTAAATTATGCATAACACATATTCTTTCCAGAAAATCGAAAATTTTGAAGGTTATCAGTCCTTATAGACCACACTTAAGCACAGTTTAATTTCAAAATCTAAGTTATTGCTAGCTCTTTCGTAACTGAAAGGTCCAGTTAAAAGAATGTAAGCTTTCAGTTCACACGTAGTCACCGAGGTATAAACACTTTGAGAAATGTTGATTACTTTTAACGATAATCCAGTCTTTTCGGTGTAAAATTGCTCTTTGAAATTAATCCTTACAAAATATTAATGCGAAAAAGGAGCCAAGATAGTTAGAAATGAGGTTTGGAGTGGAGGCGTCATCTACAAAAGAGTTCAGACATAGCGGGTACCAAGTTTCATAGCAGTTCCACATCATGTTCTTCAACTGATGTAGATTTTTTTTTACTTTCTTTTTGATGCCGGTTTTAATTTTGTGGCAAGTTATAGTCGTTAATAAACTATTTAAAAAAAATTTTTACTCCAATTATAACATAACTTACCAAGGTTTAATTTCACTATCAAAGAAAGTAAAAAAGTGTTAATTAAATAACATTGAACAGTCCATTAATCATAGTTAAATTTCTATAAGGAGCTGTTATGGAGTGAAACAGTGGTTTGGGGTGTCTGCCCCAAACTGACATCCTAGCTGGCACAAACAACAACAACTGTTATGGATACTTAATGCCCGTTAGATCTTATTTCTTTTGTCTATGATATCGCCTACCCTGATCGCCATTTTGACCGAATTTGGCTCTATTTATGTTTTGTTGGGATATCATTAATCTTTGAAAAGCTAAATGTAAGATTATGCTCCATGTAATCGTCTTTCTTATTTTTTTTTTCCAGCTTATACGTTACACTGGCATCGTTTCATTTGTAATTTCGAAGATATTTCGATAACTAAGGGCTTGGCACGATCGCCAATTTTAAACAAAAAACGCTTGCTTCTGCCACTATCAGCAAGGCCGAAGCTCTTAGAGTTTGGTGTCTACAAATTTGGAGACACTTGGTAAAACTGCTAAGATTCCCAGCTCGCAAAATTTTTTCGTAATTTCTATATTTTCAATTGAAATTGTTCTAACATAGATCGACAATGCCCTAAATTGGCAAAAATATTTCCCTATTGCTGAAATTATGGTTGCCATTTTGGTTCATCATGCTAAAATTTTACATTTTAATCGAACTCTAAAGATTTTAATGACTTAATAAATGTATTGGCTGATTTTTTTTTTAAATTTAAAGCCTAGTAAACTATAGGAGGCTCTGGAATCTCTGATTAAGGGGGTAAAAACTAACAAGTCTAGAAATTTTACAACCTGCTTTTTAACTTAGTAAAAAACATTAATTTTACTTTATGTTTACGGGTTTGTTTTTACTTTGTTGCAATTGCACTAACGTCAAACATGTCAGAAGCCTACCTTTAACCACTAAAGAGGAATTGAATGTTTTAAAACCTTGGCTAATTTCTTAAATAACTGCAAGTTGGCGAATTAAAACTCTAGATTTTCGAATTTTATTATTTGATGGATTACTTTTAATTTTAATGGAACTCGAAATATTGTTTTAAATCCCGTTTTGTTTCACATTTATCTATTTAGTTTTAAACTTCAATAACCTTGATTTGGCAACAATTGACAAACAATTTTGTTTTGATCTATTTGGCGAAACATTTTGAAATTGCACCGTGAAGTGCTCGCGCCGTGATGCTCATAAAATCTAGCGTTTTGGTATATTAATGCAGTTGGGGGTTATTTCGATAATTGGGAATCTGGCGCAGTCGTCTCATTTTTGGCGTAAATAATTTTATTTTGGTAACCCTGCTGATTTATAGTAACCCTATGTGAATAGATGTTTCTGGTTTCTTTGCTTAGATTTGCAAAGAAAAATACTTCTCGCGCAGGTGCAGTAGCCAAATATTGAAGCCAGAGAAGAAAGATCGCCAGATTATCAATTATCGAAATCTTCCCATGCCGTTTTTTACTGTTTAGATCTATCTTTATGTCAAACTTCAAATATGTGAGTCACTTGGAAGTGAATAAATATTTTAAAAAGTGAGTCAGCGCTAAAAATTAATTTTTACATCCTTAAATTTCCATAATTATAATAAGTATATTCGTGAAATTTAGTAATATTGATGTTGTATGAAGATTTATTAGAAACATGTTTATCAAGTAGTTTTTTTAAGATGTGAGGGATCGAAAGTACCTTGAAATGGTTCGCGTACGATACACACTGGCAGATGCGTCGTTTGTATGTTTTCTGATTTCTGAACTTGACTGACATACTGCCGTGTGCCTAAACGATTTCCTAGAGCCCCTACCAATTAACACGAAAATGTGGCTATAGTCGTATTTTTTACCCTGAAAAATGTTGGCTTTCTTTCACAAAATTCTTAAAGTGATATTGTGGTGAGTTTTCAAAAATTTTGAAGCCATAAACTATTTTATTGCTTCACTAAGAAGTAAAAATTCCGTCCAAAAATGTTCAATTCGCAATCATGATTCAGTAAATATCCAATGAAATTTCAGATAATCTTCCAAGTGACGGAAAAAAAAATCCGCCAAATAAATTCAAGAATATAATTTATCACCTGTCTCGGCAAGTGACTACGCTACTGCAACGAGCTTAGTATTTTATTTTATTTTATTTTTTTAATTATTTGTCATTGTGTAATCAAAATTTCTAAAATTAAACCATTTAGAGAGTTTTGTTACGCAATGAAAACTGTACAGGTTCATTATTAATCTCTCAAACATAGGCATAGATTATAAATTAACACGATGTTTTTGAAGTCTTACCAGTGGTTTCTCTTGGAAAAGCCAAACAGAATGTATCTGAATTCTTTAGCACACAACAAGAGTAAAATAGAGAAAACGGAACCCTTTTCTGTTGTTCGCTTACAACAAAATTAGCTTGATTTTAAAGCTCTTATGCAGTAATACTTTGAGGTGTAATGCACTACAAATATCAAAACCCTAATACTCAACTAAGACTGCCATTTTTATCAATATAAATATAAATTTATAAGTAACATACCTTGTGTTCGCATAGAGCAACTTGTCGACCGCGGTTAACAGGTAAATAACCAGGTGCGTTCTAATGGAGCTTCCAGTTGATGAAAACCAATGAAAATTAAGATCCCTATCATCCTAGAGCCGCTATATATATGATCGTTTAATTTATATAGCGGCTATAGCTATATATAGGGTGTTATAGCATTCTAGAGCCGCTATATAAATAAGACGTCGCATCAGCTTAAGTTTAGCCATTTTGGATCGGATTTTTTAATTGTTGCTGTACAAGGGTTACCATTCGCAACTCCAGCGCTCGAATACGCTACCTTGCGGTGATTTACAAAACTGCCGAAAAAACTAAAACATTGCCACATTGCGTTCCATTTGTGTCTGTTGACGTAAACAAAGACAGTTTGTTAGGAGTATTTATTAACGCATTCGATGTGTCTTAGATTGCTTTCAGCAACATAAATTGTTTCGTCCTTTAATGGTATTCTCGATCTTCTCAAAAAAATGTTAGCTTTCATTATTTTCCTCTAAAAAGTGTGATGATTGTCGTAAATGGCGAAAGCTTAAACACAAGAAAATTCTATGTTAACAAACTTCGTATTTGCTCTGTTCGATGCATTTTTCTTCCCTTTTTTTTTTTGAAAGAGGATAACGGTATACCAGGTAAGTTTTTTTTAAAGTGTTTTGTGCTAATTTGTAAGATTATGGTTTTTTTTTAATCTTAAGTTCGAAAGAAGGATTTGATAATATTAGCCGAAGAATTAGGGCTTTCATTCTCCGCCTGGTTTAAAAATAATTAATTTAACCAACTTAATTTTACTGCAGCATTTAGTTGGAATAGCAGTATGCAAAATATTTTCTTAAATCTATTATCGTAGAACGAAATGAAAAATTTTTAACGATGATAATTTTCCTCTCCAAAATAGTGGGATTCTAGTTTAGGGTTGTAGTTTTAGTATTGTGCGAGCAAAGAACATTTGGCGAGATTTCGCATGTCAGTTAAACCATATTTATTTTTTATTATAGGTGAATAAAATGGTAGAAAGATTTACAGAAAGATTAAAGAAATAATGTTAAATCAATTGAAAAAAAACTACCACCATATATCCGTGAGAATTTTGTTGATGATTTGCATGGCATGACATAATTAAATCACAACGTAGAAATTAGAAAAATACGACACAGAAAATTTAAAATTAACCGATTCGGCAAAGAAGTATCATCTTCTTTGAAAATAATTTGTAATGTCATATAATTAAATTATCTAGCATTAATTGTTATTCCTGTCAGACCACAATTATTAGTTTTATCAAGAATTGATAAATATTGAATTCAACATCGTGGAAATGGCTGCTTAGAACTACGAACTACGTAATTTGCATTAATTTTTAACGTTTAGTAATGCTTCTTGAATTCTCATTGCTTTCTACGTGGGCCAGAATATCCACAAGACTTTGGCAATTTATTGGAAATGAATAAAGCGAAAAAATCATGCATTACAGACAAAATTTACTAGGCTTATGAGCATTTTTTACGCTACGGCGTGCGTTTGTTTTACCTTTTTTATCCGCCATTAGACATGGCTGCAGTGCCCCCTATAGTTTGTTGGAGTTGCGAATAGCTAAGTTTCGGGCTAAACTAACCAAAAATAATACTTTATTCAATAAACAATTCACGTGTCACAAATCAACCGTTGACGTATTAAAGCAACCAACCGCATAAGTTGACCGGTTGCTATATGCAAACGTAGCCGTAGTTTTTTTTGAAATGTTTTTCGTAAAAGAAAACCAATACATTGGGTTCATATTATCCTTAAAATATTTGCTCTTTCGGAATTAATGCATCTTATATGGTTGTCAATTCACTAAATTTGTACAATTCGCAATCAAACATGCCCTCAGCAACAAGTTTTTTTTTCTTGCATAAATTATTATTTTTTAAAATCATATTACTCGTTTGTTGAGCAATGATGAATTGCGTATTTAGCTCATCTGAGCATTTTTGATGTTCTTAAAGGTCTTCAGATTACCATGACGGCGAAAATAGGTTTTTCGACGGTAACGGTCTGTTTATTGATTTTTTTAAATACTTATTTAAAGGCTAATTTTAGTTGACAAGGTTATGAAAGTTTGCGTTCCATCAAGGCTTAACTCAACAGATTGTACATTCAAAAACTTTTTTTTTTAAATGTAAACCACGTTTTTCTAAGAAAAACACATATATAGATGAACTTAATAGCATTATTTCATCTAATTACAAAAGTTCAAGATTACTAGCTCCCATCATTTAACACTGATAAGAAATAAAAGTACCGTAACGGTGTACGCAGTAAATATATCTTTATGATAAGTGTATGAATGCAAATTGATCATAATATCTATTTTTTATTACCGGAACCAAATAACAATTTCTTTCTTTATGGATATGCCTCGCATTACCTTATCTAGAATGTAACCATTCTTAATATGACGGGTACGAATTTCGTTACCATTTCCTTTCCAATCCATTCGCAGAAACATGAAATTCAAAAAGTAGCGTGCTATCGCAATTCGGGATTGCAAAAAAAAAAAACAAAATGTGAACTTACGGTGTAAAAATTCCAATTGAAAAGTATATATACAAGAAGTTACTTGGGGCTACGCACCCCACTGTTAAAACTGCTTGCTGTCATTCACCAACGCCCGGGAACTGCAAGTAGTACTATTCAGATAATTTCACGTTCTCGTTCAACACAAGCTAGAAAACTCAAAAGTTTACCAGGGACATTTTAAGAAGTATACTTAGTACACCAACATTTCCTGGGAATTAATTTTTTTAGACTTTATCAATCCCGTCGGTTACCGACAGAACGAAACGATAATTGCTCAAAATTTGGCTGAGTAAAATCGAATAGCCTTTCTTGGGTAAGTTGATTCGACGACATAGGTGTTTTCAGAATTTATGACTGACCACTAACTTACAGTAGTTGACTTGAAAAGGTTTAAGGATTTTTTAAAAGAAAGGATTGACTGAGATGCACGTCAAGAAAAAAATTATGATTTACAAAAATATTTTTAGCTTAAAGTGAGGTTTGCTCATTAAAAGCGATGTACGATCTCGTAGAATGTACATTATACCAGCCAAATATTTCTGATTTCCTCCTTACATCCGGGTTTTCGTTAAATCTGGAAGCTTGCTCTAAGCGAGTTCAACTGTATGTTTAGTAAATATCTTTGCGCATAATCATCATTTGAGGCAGTGAGAAGCAAAGGGATGTAAGTGGCAAAGAAAAAAAAATAATAATAAATCTAATTTGAATTCAGAAACTTTGAATTCAAATTATGTTTTTCGCAATCACGAGTTTCGACAAGACCCAACTCATTAGAATTATTGTTTCCAGAAATGCCCCCCCCCCCACAAGCATGTCCCTCCTCCTGGGTGGTTATGTGTGTATAGTTGTGTGTGTGCAGGCTTAAGTGTGTGCACGTAGGCCTGTGTATGTATGTAGGCGAGTGTGTATGAGCATGCGTGTGAAGGACATGGACGCCATCACCCAGCAGAAGTGGATTCCGGGGGACAGTGCTCAGGAACAGAGCAGCCGTGCCGCCGCCGCGCCGGTGGGCGGTGGTGCTGATGGTCCAAGCTGAAAAATAATCCCAACGTCAAGGACTGTCAAAGGAGAACAATAAGCAATCGTGATTGCTCAAAAAAAACGAGATAGCCAGTGCAAATAATGGGAGAGCCTCTTGTCTGTCCTGGGACAAAAGATAGTTCTAGTAGCCCTGGTAGGTGCTGCTGTACAGCTTAATTTTGAAGAAAAAATTAATAAAAGCTTACGTAGGACGTTATCTTTAAACGCGTTTTACATAAAACTTGAAGCTGCCCACTTGCATCCCGTTGCTTTTCACGGTTTCATTTGTTTTTTAACAGAACTCTACGAATTTTTCGTTTCAGCAGTAACTAAACCGGAAACTTTAATTCCTACAAACACCAAATCCAGAAAAATTTAGTTGACAAATAAATTGAAAATTACTTCTAAATAACCTTCTCTTCACACGTTATGAAATTTTTAGCTGCCACACCCTCATTACAAAAAGCTAAAATAGATTATGTCAAGGTTTTCCGGCACGAAGTCTTCAATTATTTATGAAGCAAAATATTTTGTATTTTAAACTAGAAAATCAAGGAGAGCATTTAATGTTGCACCAAAATGTGTCACAATGTGTCACGTACTCGTTCTTTGATGAACGTATAGTGGAATACTAATTTCTCTTAACGCGCTTATAATGTGCACTTGAAGCTAAATTTAGTCGGCTCTAAAGTGGCTTTTAATTACATGAAAAATGTCATGTTCATTTGCGGTGCATCAAAACAGTAATTAGCGACTTGCCAATTGCCATATCCTTTTATTCGTGTAAAAGAAACCGCACCCAGACACTAATAAAGCTTATTTCGAGGAGTGTCTTTTATTTATTTTTTAACACTGGGCATCTAAAGTTATGGTTTTACTTATTTTTAAGAGACACCTTCACTTCGCGGTGAGTACTAGTAGCTATCTTTTACAACTTGATTCATCTAATGCGTGTGAGTGCAGCTGTTGAGCACAAAGTTTAAACTTTCTAAAAAGAAAGAAAAAAATGTAAGCCATTTGACAGTATTCGAACTGAAAATGCGAAGAACAACAATATGTAAATTGCCTAGGTGGCGTAGTTTTCTACAATTATATGCATGGACTAAAGAGTTGGAAATTATTTCGATTAGTTCGATAGTCGCTGGAGAGATTGTGTGAATGATGTAATGCCGAACCAGATGAATAATTTAAGTTTATTGATTAGCTCAATAAGCTTACCTTTTAATTTACAATATAATCTACACCAATAAATGGCTTTTTATCTTAATATCTCTCCCTCTGCCACTCTGTTATCACCACCATTTTAACGACAGGTGGGGGAAAAGGAGGCACTTGCAAACAACTGGTTTCATTTTTTTATTTTTCAAACTATGCTGTCAATTTCCCAGAGGAAGTCACTCCCCAGAGAATGTCCCCAAAATTGATTAATCCTTTCTTAATGCCACATATTTTTTTTCAGATTTTTTTAAATATTATTTCTTAACTTTATGGTTTTCTTTAAAAAATATCAGTAATTGTTCACATGTGCTCTACACGGGGGTACATGTGACACAATCCTGGGGTACATAAGAACATGATTGAAAAATGCAGGACAAGCATCATATTTGAGCAAAACTCTTTTATTTAAAACATGAACGTGTACGTATATACCGATTTCATTGAATGGTTTGTAACCGATATTTTGGCAGGTTAATGTACAGAAAGTGTGTTATAACTATATCTGCTTACTGTTGCTCACATATTGTTCACATGTGCCGCTTATGGGGGCATGCGTAAACAATGAAAAATATTTTTCTAAATCTTCCATAAAGTAATTTTTTTTATTATTTTTTTCATCTCAAAAAAGGTCCATGACGTGACGAAAATACCTTTAGACCATGGGGACATTTTTGCTCTAAAAAATTATTTTTATTTTTGGAAAAATAAAGAAATCAAGTAAAAAAAGTTCACACTTGACCCCTTTTCCTATACATTTGACAAAATCAAATTTGAAAACCATAACAACCACCAAATCAAATCTCTGAAAATATCAGGTGACTTGAATCCAATAATTGTTTTCTAATAAAACACTGAAAGTGAAGAAAATACATCAAATAATAACTTAGAAGGTACAGCACAAGCAAAACTCATCAGTGTAAGACTTTTCAACACATTTAGGAGGAAAGAGAAAATGATACTCCGCTGATGGCGCAACATGTCGTCACTGCGAGTTCCAATGGTAACAACTAGAGCCGCTATATATAGAGGCCGATGCATCAGTTTAAGTTTAGCCATTTTGGTTCGAATTTTTCATTGTTGCGGAGCTAGGTTTACCACAGCAAAGTTTTGTGTTTCGCCAAATTGGACAAAAATAATATTTTATCTAATAAATTATTCACGATCAGCTAACAATC
Organism: Uloborus diversus; assembly: GCF_026930045.1. Classification (NCBI taxonomy): domain Eukaryota; kingdom Metazoa; phylum Arthropoda; class Arachnida; order Araneae; family Uloboridae; genus Uloborus; species Uloborus diversus. The sequence goes on from NC_072737.1 coordinate 135,492,929, forward strand.
GCTAACAGTGAACAATCACCAAACGCGATGACTCGCCAGAAAAGGCAACCACTCAAACACGCACTCCGATCCAAAATGGTTGATCTTAAGCTGATGTGCCGGGTCGTATTTATAGTGGCCTTAGCAACAACAACTGAGCGAACTGCGACGCATCACAGGAATTACACTGTAATGTGACTGTGTACTCACTACAACAATTAACTTAAGGGGGTCCGGGACACATTTTGAAATTTTTTTTATTATGTACTTTAGAGTTTTGAAATTTTTTGAACTGATTCATCATTTATTTAATAAACAAAATCATAACATAAATATGAAAAAAAAATATTTTTTTCTTTAAATTTAATTAGTTTTTTTCAAAAAAGTGGGGTTGCTTTAAATTGCTATAACTCAAAATATTGTTGGTCAATTTTCAATTTTTTTTCAAAAAAGTATGCACATATATCTAAGCTTTAATTTTTATTCGGCGATTTTAAAAATATTGATTCAATAAAAAATAAAAAATATTTGAAGAAAAATTTCGAAAAATTCGAAGATACGTTTTTTTAAAAAAATCATAATTTTTGAAGTAAACGTTTTTTTCAAATTCGCCGAATAAAAGTTAAAGTAAATTGCTTGAAAAAGATATGCTCCAAGTTTCATTACTTTATCTCTATCGGTTCCTGACTTATAAGAGTTTGAATGCAAGAAATCGGGAAAAATTGCATCATGGAGAAAAACGCGTTTAAAGTTTTAAACTTATGTACACATTCGTTAGATGCATGCAACAAAAATAACTATAACTTTCGTTATATTTAAGGTAGAAACAAGATTCAAACGTCCTCTTAAGCAGAAAAAAACGGAGCAATTTTTCAAATTATAAAAAAAAAATTGCAAAATTTGAGGATTTTGTGTCCCGGACCCCCTTAAGGTAAGCTATCCCTGTGACAGTCTGAAGAAGTACTGTGACGTAATTTTCTGACGTCTTCGTGAATTGACATTCGTATGTTGCTTCGAACTGTCGGTGACTTTACAGCGACGATGTGCAGCCGCTACGTGACAGTCAAACAGCTTTCCCGTACGGGTCACAGTTTATTCACTGTCGTGATACTGTCACAGTTTGGCTATTGTGACTGTCATTTGTAAGTTGCTGAAACCTCTTGGTGACTTTAAAGTGACGATTTGTGACTTATACGTGTCCGTCACTCAGCATTCACGTATAAACCACATTTTAGTCACCACGGTGGTACTGTCACAATTTTGTTGTTGTGTGTTTTAACGTTGAATATATTCATCTTTCAACATCTGTTTCGCCTCATATGCATTTATGCTTTCCTGGTATATTTTAACACTACTTTAATGTAATTTAATTAACTGAGAAACTCAGAACTTCAACTATTTTAATTAAAACAGTGTCAGCTTTTGTTAGAGAATAAATTGTGGATTTCTTAATTTGACTACGACTACTTTGACTTTTGGACTTGAAAAGACAACTATAAACATTGTGATAAATTTAATCGAGTTGCTCCTACGAAACAGACATAAAACAGAATCACGGTGGAAGATTTTATGGATGATCCAATCGGTTAAAGTAATAAAAGAATTTACTGAAATCTGCACAAGTTTTATCACAGCCACTGTGGTCATACACCTCTTTTTTTACTCTTCTCGACTTTAGCTGATCTTTGAAATCCACACCGGAAGACATCGTTAAGACCGGAAGAAACCGAAATTAGTTTACAAAGGAAATGGAAGGAGTAAATACTCTTTGTGTGATTTCTGTGATCAATACGCTTGTTTTCGTTTTGAGATTTTTCTTTCATCTCTGACCTAAAAGATTTACCCAATGGCTATTTTCTGATTGCTATTATTTATCTCCCTCCTTTTGTGGAGAAGGAGGAAAAATAAGTAACTTTTTAATGATACAAGACAATCAGTTGGTTTAGGGATTTCAGATGCTTTCAGCACAGGCATTTGAGAGACTTTCTCTTAATTTAAAATAGTTTTTTTTGGGGAGGGGAGGAGGGGGTTGTAAGATAAGTAAATCATCTTCGCGTCCACAAGCTGTGTAGAAAACAGGAAAACATTACTTGATGAATGTACAAAATAATTATAAAATTACGTTATTTGTAAATATGCTTCAAAAGTTCTGTAAGATATTTCAATTTTTTACTTTTTATGTACGCATAATTTTTGATCCAAAATGTTTTTGAAGTTCGTATATTTTTGCATCAAGTCATATTCTTCTGTATTGGATTGATACATCGAGACACTGTTGTAGATTTTTAAAAATGTTGGTTGTTGGTTTATAACACGAAAATAGTCGCGTAAAAACCATTACATCAACAGGTAGGTGATGCAGTTAAATATTGGAATAACAATGATTGTTACAACTGTTGCTGTTGTTGGCTTGTCTATGTGTGTTATAGTCTAAATTAGACCGAAGGTGGTCCTAAAAACCATGGCGATATCTTTAGCAGCTGTAGCTTCAAATGTTTTTAGCACTAGAGTTAAAAATAAGTCCGGCTATACTAAAATAAAAAGAGCAGTTCTTTTACATTGCACATAGGCTTGCACTTCATTCTTGTGCCTTACTTTCTCAGCACCAAAAAAATTTCTAAATAACTCCAAGCTTAATATCAACGTAAGTCTAATTTAGTACTCATGATAAGATTTCAAAATATTCATGGATTGTGAAAGCCCGCAGCTTATAAAAATTAAAAAAATTGTCAGAGACATTTTTGTTTTTTAGCAGAAAAGAAATAGTAATGAATTCGTCACAGTCTACCTTAACAAAAACCCCTTACTACCCTAAACTACCTTATAAAAAGGGGGAAGAGCAAAACACAACAAAATTTTACTCTCCTTGTCCAAAACTTGTCATTTTTTCATTTAATAGGGAGTTCATCAATGCTAGAAAACTATTACATACCTGATAAAGTCCTGAACGAGGCGAACAACGACATTTCTTAAGCACTTCTTATCATTTTAGCACCCGCGATCCAGTTTGAAATCTTTTTTTTTTTTTTAAATTCCATCGTAAAATAACAACATACATAATAATGTGTTAGGAATATTTTATCGCTAAATTTACACTACAACCTTAACAAAAAAGAATCTGCAGTAACATCATGGAAATTCGTTTTTAAACTAAATAGTTAATTCCAATGCTTTATTAAAATGTAATGAAAATATCTGTAACTCAGAGCCAGACTGACGAAAGTGCAAAAATTGCGAATTTCTGTTTATTAGTGCAGTCTATGTAGAAACCTATTTTGTGCGAGCCATGTGAACGTAAATCTTTTTAAAAAATAATTTTCAATTTTTTACCAGGGTTAAAGGAGCGCTCGTCTCATACTTTGCTTGAGCTAGGAAGAAACTTTCCCTTACCCCTGTAAAAGTACTATAAGGTGACTTACGTCTTTCTGCCCCTGAGGTACAGATATGTTGTATCAATTCCAGTTTAGCTCGTTTTTCTCGCATACACAATTCCGTTCTGCTTGTATTATTCGTCGTACATAAATGCAATGCTTATACCAAAACAAAAGTTTCTACTATAAATGACAAATCTGAGAATACGAAGTTTTTATCTAATATTTTCAAACTCTTTTTTCTTACAACATGAGTAAAAAAAAATGCTGTAAGGGCAGTTCCATTTCTACGAGAAAAAAAAAATCTTATTTTTTTAAAAAAAGAAGCAAATGTAACTAATGACACACATCGATATTTAGCTATATACACTGCTCGACATTGAAAATGCAACACCAAGAAGGAGTGTTCCGAAAATTATGCAAATTTTAGAGTAGACGTACATTACTGAGTTTTGTAAATGATGTGAAATGCGCAGCTCCCCGACGCACGTGAAGTAAGATATAAGGAAAGGAACTTGCAGAATGGGCAATATTCGTGTCGTTATTTATGACTGGAGAATTATCGAAGAAATTTTGTTTTTGTCTTGGAGGATACGTGTAATAGGAGAGAATGCCAGGCTGACGTCAACGAAGGCACTTCCACCAGATAGACGATTTTACGAGGGGTATGGTGACGGGACTGAGAAGGGGAGGTTGGTCCGTACGTCAAATCGCAGCTGATACCCACATGGATGCGAGCACTGTGCATCGGTTGTGCCGAAGATGGTTGGAACAACGAAATGTGGTAAGATTGAGGAGTGCAGGGGCAGTCAGCGTGACGTCAGAACGCGTGGATCGACGCATCCACCGACAAGCTGTAGCAGACCCACAAGTCACTTGTTCCTCGATTCTGCTGCAGATGCAAGATACTCTGAATGTTCCCGTGTCAACCAGAACCATTTCCTGTCGTTTGGTCTGCAATCACAGCGTCCACTAAGAAAACTGCCATTGACGCCACAACAAAGACAGCAACGTTTAGTATGGTGCCGGACTAGAGCGATGTAGTTGACAGAATGGCGAAATGTCGTGTTCTCAGATGAATCCCGCTTCTTTTTATCCAGTGATAGTCGCCGCATACGTGTGTGGCGTCGACGTGGAGACAGATCCAATCCGACAGTAATTGTGGAACGTCCCACCACCACGTGGCATAATGGTTTGGGGCGCAATTGCGTACAATTCCATATCACCTCTAGTTCGTATTCAGGGCACTATGACGGCCCAACGATACTTGGATAATGTACTGCGGCCGGTGGCAATCCCTTAAATTCAATGGCTACCTAATGCAATTTTTCAGCAGGATAACGCCCGACCACACAGTGCTCACATCTGCCAACAGGCTCTCCATGGCACACAGCTGCTTCCCTGGCCACTATACTCTCCTGACCTGTCACCAATCGAACATATGTGGGATGTGATTGGACGTCGTTTGCAGACTCTGTCCCTGCCTCGTTCAGAAGACGAACTGTGGCAAATGGTTGAAAGGAAATGGAGAGCCATCCCTCTGGACACCATCCGCACCCTTATTGACTCTATGCCTAGACGTGTTTCTTCGTATATCGCTGTCCGCGGTGATCCTACATCCTTACAAAGCCGACGCCGTTCTCGCTCTGTATTCTACCTATCATTTTGAAATTTAGATCATTTATTATTCCTTGCTGTCTCTGTCTTTTTTTTTCTGACCACTCCTTCTTGATGCTGCATTTTCAATGTCGAGCAGTGTAAGTTGGTAATAATCTTATAATGGAAATATGGTCATTAACCATCAGATATTTTTATTATTTTAATTTTAGATTGGCCGTCATTCGTTAATTGAAACTTTGTCTAAAACCATGAAGTAGATAAATATATACAAAATTTATTCATAATAGAAATGGAGAGGGGGAAACACTATAGCCTACTACAATATCCATAACCCTATGAAATTTGTGAGGAAGAAAAGAGTAATCCGTTGTAATTTAATAACTGAACAAACTTTCAAAACTTTCAACCTTAAAAAAGCTGACAAACAGACTGTTTTGAAACTTGAGATTAAATATGCGATACAAAGTAGTTTTACACTTCATAATCCGTTACAGTTCGTATTCCCTCGGATAAGCCTTATAACCAGCCTTAAAACGCTTACAGATGTTCTTCAAAGGTGACAATTTCTAAATCTAGCATAAACTTAAGGGTAAGAATAAGGGAGGGTCGCATTCAAAAGGCCTTAATCTTTGTCAGCAATCTTTAATTACAGTTTTCGGCAGACCCCGCCGCACAAAGAGGTATGGCGTTTGAAAATTAGATCGTTATTTAGTTTTAATTAAAACTCGCTGTCTCCACGCTTAAAACTTCTTAATTAGCACTTAATCACGAGGCCGACCCCGAAGATTATTCTAGCCCGGCAGAGGTGTGGAGGGGACATAAAATTTTGCGTTTGCGCAGTGAATGTATCTGTCATTAAAACTTTTAAAGTGCAGAGGAGATCTGGCAGCAAAGTGTCATAAAATTTTTCGTTGCAATCAATTAACCGGTCTGGGAAAAGCAATCGCGAGCTCTGCATTATTTTTGGGCCTCCGTCTGCGATTTTATAGCTTTCCTGAGTGTAGTTTATGCGTTTCGATATTTCAGTTTTAAATTAGCATTTGCAATGAGTTCGAGAAATTCCGCATTTCTGCGCTTGTTTGGTTGATTCTTTTGTGTGGAATTGCAACGATATCTTGTGCGTTCGGATCATTATGAAAAGTTTTGGAAGCGGGGGAACTCGTGGTGACAGAGAAAAATATTTTTGTCAAATATTTAAAAAATAAATTATGTTTATGAAGAAATAAAATAGCAAATTGGTTACAGTTTCATGTTTTTCGGCTAGCTTAACAAGTTCCGATTCACACGCAGTGAGACGCTAATTCTTTAGTGGAATATGTGTTGCTTTATAAATTTATAGATTTAGATGTGCATATCACACACAAGCAAGGAAAGTGACAGAATGAAAAAGCAGCATTGGAGAATGCCAAAGTTTAACGCATTACTAGTTTTAGTCGATTTAATCTCAAATCTGTTGCTTTATAAATTTATAGATTTAGATGTGCATATCACACACAAGCAAGGAAAGTGACACAACTCAACAAGCAGCATTGGAGAATGCCAAAGTTTAAAGTATTAGGGGGAGGTCGTTTAGTATCGAACAGCGGGTAGTATCGGACAAGGCTGCTTCTTAATTCTGCCGCCAGGGGCAGCACGTACTGGGTCAACATAGTGTGCCGTATTGGGGAAGAAAGTCACAGACGTCATATTGGTTCAAATCAACCCTTCGTTCTGGTGTGCAAAGCTAGCTGTTTGTTTGTTGAGAGAATTGCAGTGCACGAACTTAACTTCTGGGGCATATATTTACACATAGAGTAAGTTATTTTGTTTCATTGTTATACCTTTAGACTGATAGTATATTAATCTAAGTATTATGGGCTATAAAAGTGTCTAGCTTAAGTAATAACCTAGTGGTGGTTAAACAAATGTAGCTTTACAGTCTGGTTGTATCGGACAAACCAATTTCGGGTTGTATCGGACAAAGTTACTGGCACCAAAATAAAATACTGACGGTGTTTTTCTTTGTCCAACAGGTTGAAATGGAAAAATCACGACATAAATGGGATGAAATAAATATGAAAGAAGCCATTGAAAAAGTTGGACTTAATAAAATGACAATTAGCCAACCATAGGCTATATTTTTCAACTTTTATAAACAATTATCACTTATTTTCAATATTAGACATGTATACTATTCTAAGTAACCAACTACTTTGTTCGTTTCATTTTTTTTGCACATTAAAATGCTATTTCTGAACTATTTGTTTTTATTTCAACATTTTAATGTTTTGTCCGATACAACCCTCCAAAATTTAAAATTGGCCAAAAATAGAGTTTGACAAAAATTTGTTTAAAAAATAAGAATCCTTGTTTTTTTAACCAAAGTTTACAATTTATGTTAGGTAATTTAGTACAGCATAACTTAGTGTAAAAACTAATTCCTTACAAATAAAACAAAAAGTGTTATGATTGAAATGACTTAGGTGTCCGATACTACCCGACCTTCCCCTTCTGGTTTTTGTCGATTAAATCTCAAATCTTGCAATACGCGCCAAAATGTTTTAATGTGTTGTTTACTAGATATTTTTTGTTGTCTAAACTAATGATTGATACCTTAAGTTTAAAAATGTTTCTTCTAAATTAAGAAAACCAAATGATAAGTCACTATTGATTTTATTGATTCTACGCCATTAGTTATGTAAGCTAACTTTCTGCGGGTTTTGCGCCAAGAAAATGCATTAAGTTCAGATTTTAAATCAATGGCTAAAATGTTTTCACCAAATTTTGAGTTGTGTCGTTTCCCTTGCCAGGGTGCGATAGATATGCAATAAGCAAAGTTTTTAAACTTTTGAACGTTATATGGATGTAAAAAATAATAATAAAAAATAAAATTAAAATGTTTTTAGATTCTAAAGACATTTTCTATAAGCTTGGTTTGCCTAAAAAGTATGAAATAAAAAAAGTATATGATTTCGTGATTAAAATCGTGATCTCAAAAATTAAAGTTGATCTTAATAACATTATATTGGTTAATTTTAGATGAGTAAAACAATTTTAATTAAAAATTAAGAGAACAAGAAATTTTTGCTGTATAATAAACGCTATTCATACAGAGCTGTATACCGCCTATTTCTTCTCTCAAGCTTTCAATTTTAATTTTATTGGTTGCTTTAGAATTAACATGAACATAAATATATTAAGATCAACTTAAATTTTTGAGCGTTTATACTGCCTATTTCTTTCCTCAACTTTTTAGTTCTAATTTTATTGGCTGCTCTAGAATCAACCTAAACATAAAGATATTTAGATCAACTTCAGTTTTTGAATGTTGCAATCAAGAAAACGTACTTATTTTATTAATACTTTTTAGTACGAACCAAGCGCATAGAAATAGTCTTTAGAACTAAAAAAAAATATTTTATTTGAAACTTTTTATGTTTTAAAATTTATTTGAACAGTGCCTTTCTATATGTAAAACATATTTACTTATTACTAGTCCGTCTTTGGAAGAAAAACCGGTTTTTGAGTTTCGTTTTAATATTAATGTATTGCAAAAACAGATAGTTTATATCTTTGGTTTTAATTAGCTTAATTTACTAATAATCTTTTTTCAATATTGCTGATTTGTATTTTTGAACTTAAAAGCACTTTTAAACAAGTAGAGTAAAAAAAAACTGTTAAGCGTGGGAAGCTTCATATAGCTTATAAATAGACAGCACCCAACGGTTTTTTACTTTAAAGTTAATTGCTTGGTTAATTCATTTTATCATTATTAGCATACAAAGAGATTATAATTTTATTTTTAGTTCATTATGCTACAAAAGCGTGGTTTTTTTTTTAGTTTTGTAATTTTTTACGTTTTTGGAAACAATTAAAAACTGGAAACAAAGCGCATAGACAAATAAGAAGAGACTGTTGCAAAATGCAGTGAGTATGACGGATCAAGTAAACCGATAACTATTTTTTAATAAAAATATGTAAAGTTGGTACTTGTACTATTAGCTACCTGCAAGATAAAAATCTAATGTTGATGTCGCAGTCAATGAATTACGGGTAGTTGGTTTCATACTCAACGCATGAAGGTTAAAACAGAAATAATGCTACGGCTGGGAATAAATTAAAATAAACAACTGGAGTTGCACTGTCATAAAAAAATAACTGAGCAATTAATTTTTCAGGTATTCGAAATCTTCATAAATTTGTGGGAATACGAGCCCAGTGGTAGATAATATTTTATTACTTTGGTTTCTGTCCCAATTGCCAAATTTTGGGAAAATATTCTTTCATGTTAGCAGTACTGGCAATTTTAAACAGAAAATAATGCCAAGAAAATACTGTACTTTTGAGCACACAGTTCTACACCCACCTGCTAGAGAATAATGTTATATTAACTGGTGAACGAGCGCAGCGAGCTCTGATTGCGGATCCATCCGAATAGAACTGTTCGCAGTTCCCGGGGTTTAGTGGCCGCAGTAGTGCTCTTAGAACACTATTTTTCCTAACATAACTCAATGAAGAAGAAAATTATAGGAAATATTTATAACATCCTCTCAACTACTCAAACTGACCCTCACAAATATTTAGAAAAAAGGAACACAAAGAAAATTTTATTTTTTTAGTTCAAATATTTAATAGAATGTAAAAATAAAGTGAAAAATGTATTACTTGATTGGCTCACTTGTTCAACGACTGACCATCTGCCTAACTTATAGTAAAAGGTTGTTCTATGTTTTTCTGAAAAGCTAAAATTTCTTTTTGACCTGTTGCCGGCACTGTAAACTTCAAAAAATGTTGTATACTTTTCTCACATATATGAGTATATAAAATCCAAACCATAATATATAATTCCTTCAATGAGTTGATTGTTGGCTGTCAGTATCACATCTGATTGTTTCATCAAAGAATAAAGGTATAGCCCTTCAGGGCTCTTGCGCCATTAAAACCAAAGAATAAAGTTTCATTTAGTCCTACTTTTAGCAGTTATGTATCACCGTAACTGACTCTAGAGTTTTAACTTCAGTGAGTAAAAATTAAAATAAGTAAATAAAAAAATCTTTCTAGCTTCTAAGAAATGAAAAAGTTTATTACTCTACATTTCATAACTTATTTCTGCATTTATTTGCATTCATATTTTGAATTTTTATACTTGAAACGAATAAAAAATTTTAATGTAAAACTATTTTGATTTTAGTAACAAATTTTATCTCGTAAGTATCATTTCACGAGATAAAATTTATTATTTAGATCAAAATATTTTTCCCGTCTAAGTATAATTATAAAAAAAGAAAAAAAAAATCAAAGTTTTCTACGAATATATTCTTTTTTATTGTCCTCAAAACTTTAAATATTGCAGAAATATTGTACTTAAATGAATAGTGAGTTGCTAACTAAAAAAATTATGGGGATTTCAGCTCTTTCAATTGAATTTGAAGCAACACATTAATGACCTGAAAAATTAATTATACCCTAAAACAAAATACGCTTAAAATTAAACACGTATTACGCCCCTTTGATTAAAAATTATGTTAACATCATTTCATTCATCGAATTATACTAAATAAACAAAAAAGTAATATCTGCCACTTAACTCTCAAAATACTACTATCCATACACTTAATTCGTACCTTGATGCCATATAATCTTTCGTGCGAAACAAATTGCAGTGGAACTTCATGCAGGGAGACTCCTAAACAAAATTTAGGCTTTTAAGGACTTAATTTATCCGTCATTGGGAGGATACCATGTGTTTCCGGTTGACGGAATAAAAAAAAAAAAAACGCAGGCTGAGACAACGAACCGTGCACTCACCTAATTGGCTCATCAACCGGTAGAATGCCTCTGGAAATTTGAATAATTTCATTTCACAACTGAATAAATTTTAGAAAAATGCGGTTCGATTGAAAGTTTTAAGTATTACTGCAATTATTCATTCATTGCATAAAACTATTCTTACATGTATGGCTAATCTCATGTAGTTAGTTGGTGAATTCCAGGAAAAAGGAGACATGACACTTGAATTTAAAAATTAATATTCTGGCACTTGCCATATACCATTCTCTTCAAAAATACAAATAGTTTGATGACTTTCAGAAAATCAAGTGCAAAATTAAGTTTTCTCTTGATGTTTTTACACAGTGAAAAATCTCTGTTTTATTACATACTGTGATTTGAATAAACGTATTATCAGCAAATAGTATTTAGGTTAACTTTTATCGTTTGAATGTCTAGTCAAACCTTTTGGTAAGTAATCTCAAATTTCTTTTGTTTCAACCTTGAAATAGGTCCATTACTGAGGTGACACTTTGATGTCCTTCCGTTACCGAAATACTACATCTCAATTACTTCACCAAGAACCTATGGGGATAGAAACTAATGTTTTTTTTTATGCAAAGCAGAATTTTGTCCCTTGTCAATGAGGCATAGTTAAAATTTTAATAAATTTTTAATTTATATGGTTTTTAATGGTAACGGAAGGTTAAAAAAATACGGTAACGGAAGGATATTTATCTATAAGCTGGTACAAGGTAATATTTAAGAATGCTACTAGAAAAAAAACTTTTGTTTAATGTTAGTAGTCACATTTAAAACATATATAAATATTATTTGAACACAAAATGTAAGTTTTTTTAAAAAATAAACTTTTATTTAAATTAAAAAAAAGTTTGGTGATTTTATCTCTATTCTTCTATTGTATGTGATGTAAAAATTCCTAAGCATGTAAAAATCATTTTGGTATGCCATGTTTGTGATATGACAAGCCAATTCAAGCAGAAACTCTTGCTTACAAACTTTGAATTTATATTGGAACAATGCAATATTGAAACTGCTTTCAGACTTGTCGCCACAAGTCACAGGAAAAGACTGTTGTGAGCATTGGTTTAACTGTTAAACGTACTACGAAGAGATCAGTAAATTCAAAGATCAACAATCACAAAGATGGAGCGATATTCATTCTCATCCTGACATAATATGCACTATTTGAACCCAGTTACAAGTTGTGTTATTGAATATAGTAAGTACTTCAATAAATCTACTTCAGCAAATCGAAGAAGATTTCACTTCAAAGTCAACAGACTGAAGAAAGTTATAAATAATGTTTAAAATAAAGATACAGATGAATCAAAAGCACCAAATAATGAGAATATGCGAAAAGATTCATAACATTTGGACAAGTTTTGTTAGATGGATGGAAGGTAAAAAAACAAACAAAGAGCAATACTGGACATATACTTTATATAGAAAATGAAGAAAGAGAAGTATCATGTTTAAAAATACGTAATAATGTGGGAATGATCTTTGCATTCCTGAAAAAGAAGATAATTGTTCTATAGATTCTGATAACATTATTAAGTATTTAAAGAATTCAGAATTGTCACAGAGGGTTCAGGCATTAGATATAATTGTTTCAGAGTGCTGTAATAGCTGAATAAATGTTTTTTAGTTGAAATTTACCAAGTTTAATTGCTTTGGATTTCTTGTCCTTCCGTTACTGTCCTTTCCGTTACCCTTAACAAATGCATAATTTATATGCTTAATTTTTTTTTAAACTAGAGGTGAAATTGTAATGATTAAACACTCCCGTATGTGTTCTAACTTTTAAACAATTTTTCCTTTTATAGTTTAGCTGAGTTTTTGGGGAGAACATGATAGCGTGAAAATCGTGTCGCAAAAAGTCCATCCGTTACTGTTTCTTAAATTTGATTTAAAAAAAAAAAAGTAACTAACGAAAAATTCTTGACTTTGGCATTTTTAGCAATTAACTATGATGTGTATAAAAGTCTATGCATCAGTTTTTGAAAAAATATGTATTTTGATATGCTCACAGGCAGAAATTCATCGATTTTTTTTTAAAAAAAACCGCTGGGATTTACCAGTTTTTATGATGTAATATATTTTAGCAAAAAGAAATTCGATATTTTCCTTTTCATACCGGTTTTATGTTTTATGAAACATATATACGTCTCCATAATTATTTTAGGGGACGATATGAAATCTAAGGCATTTTTGTTTAAAGCATTATCGCGATTTTTAAATAATGATATAAAGAGTTAGAAGGTTTTCTTATAAACCCTGATCATCATTTTTACTCTTGGATTTTAACTAAACCGCAAAAAAAAACTCTCAATAAAAGCAAAAATAAAAAGGAAAAAAAAAAACTTTTTTGAGATCTAAGATTAGGATATACATTTGTGATTTATTTCAGGCTTTTTCCTCAGCTGTCCGATTTTTTCAACAAACAAATGTTCTCATGTTAAAAAGGTTGACCTTTTTTTTTTGATTTCATACTTCTAGTCCTACGCTCCTTTTGCTGAGATTAATATTCACTTAAACTGTACTTCTTGTAATGCCTTTGTTCTAATATTTAACTGTATGCTTTTAATTTAGCAACATTTTATATTTTAGGACCACCTCAGATTTTAGCGGATGCTTTTCCAGTTACTTCCCACATGGTTGTCGACAAGGATGAGAATGCAGTAATTGTGGTACAGTTTTGTGCAGACCCTAGGCCAAGAAAGACATTTTGGGAATGGGACATGCTCCGGTTAGAAACCAATTCAGAAACTGGACGACACAAAGCACTTGACATTCACCCCGTAAGGAAACATGTTTTGTTATATTTTTCTGTTAACCATATATACCATTTCTCAACTGTAGCATCATTAGCAATATAAAATTCAACAAAAAAATAACGAAAATTTGAAAAAATCGCAAAATACCCTGGGGCCTCATCGAGGGTTACTCCCCAAGGGTAGGAAATAATCCACTGATGAGGCTGATGGGGTCCTAGGGTATTTTGGGGATTTTTTTCCAATTTTCGTTCTTTTTTGTTCAATTTTATATTGCTAATAAATTTATCATCTACCAGTATCAAAGTGCTGCCTATGGCGCGTATTAAACTGAGTCGTGATATTCAATTTGATTTAATTGTACAGGTTACAAATACAGTTTACGACAATGGTTGTGTATATATATGTTTATTTGTGGTGGGGGACACAATCAGCCGTTTAACAATTTATCATACTGAGTTGGTAATGAGCATCGAGCGAATAATATTAAAGCCATGGGTTTGGTCCCCAATGGGCCAGAAAATGTTGCTTTTAGATTATTTGCTTTTATCCGTAAGATTCTGATCCGAATTGTCATAAACATTTTATTCTAAACTCTTCGCAAGATTCGGAACCAGAATTATGTTTCATTAATATCTGAAAGAAAAAAAAAAACATTTATTTTATTTTGCTAAAATGGCAATATAAATTTAAAAATATACTGTTTTTTAAAGATAAAAGTTTTATGTTGTCTAGTATTTTTTATTACTTAGATATTCTTAGTGTGTGTAAAAATTTGATGGTTCTGGTCTTCTTTAGCACTAAATTAAAAAAAAAATATGTTATTGAAATCGCATTTAAAATATATATTTAAGGTAAAACACCAGTAGTGGCTAGTGCATAATTAATGGCCCCTTCAAGTTTTATGTTTCAAAAACTTGAAGGTTATTATGTTTTATTGGGAGATTTCCCAATAGATTCAAAAAAGCATCAAACGTGCAGGAACAATTACCTCCTGCACGTTTGAATCTATTAAAAAACCTGTAATCCTGTTTTTAAAATATAAACCTTGAAGTGGCCACAACAGAAGCATGCCCACTACTGGTGTAATATTACCTTACCACTACAGGTGTAATATTCCTGAGGTACCTTTTATAAAACTATTTTTAAACCAAAAATAAGTGCACCTTATTTGATATATTTTAGTCATAGTTTTTATTTAAAGCATAATAAGTTTTACATAAAACGGAGATTTTGTTTAAGTTTATTATTACACACAATTTTGAGTTGGTGGAAATTTTGCTGGAGTAAAATAAAAAGTTATTCGCGACTAAACGCTTAAACATATCTGTCTCAAAGTGTTTGTTTCTTTATATTTAGTTCAAACACTAAGCTCCTATGCTTAAATTAAAACAAGTTAAGAACTTTAAAGATATCATTAAACGAAAAACAGGAAAATTATCAACATACAAAAATTACGAGAAACAACAACAGGTTAAACGTTAAAAAAAAAAAAAAAAAAAAAAAAAAAACTCAACCATTACCGTTTGCCAAAATGAATTAGTTTTTATCAAAGCATTTTATTGAACTTTTTTTTTTTTTTTTTCAGTTTTGCTACCAATATCGAAAAAAAGTTCTGCAAAATTAGGAGAAATAGTAATTTTTTTTCCGAACACGCTAAGCTGGGTAGCTGTTCTCTCGAAGAAGAACTAAACAAATACAAAATATGGAGCTTTTTTTTCTTTTGTAGATATGTATTAAACTTGAATAACTAACTACAAATGCATAAAGAATTATATATTATTTGATTAATACCTGTCTCCATTCATCTTTCCCGTCCCAGATTCAAACCAAAGACGACTGTTATGAAGCTCGCCTAACAATTTTGAACGTTGAAGGAGGAGATTCTAAAACGTATTCTTTGGTTATTGACAATGAAAAAGGTCGTGAAGCGTTTGCTGTAACCTTAGAAGTTAGAGGTTAGTAACTGTTTAAAAATTCTTGTGTGTTCTGTTGTAAAAATTATTTTTTGACAATAATTTTTTTTTGTGAAATTAATCCACACCATTATTATTTAATTAGTGTAACTAATGTATTTAGTAAAACGATTTTACGTTCTACAGCTTGAATATGCCACATTGAAAATTAAAGAAATTAATCAAAGAGAAAAAACTTTCTAATTTCGTTGGGACGAGGCAATTTCACCATTGGACAGATCAAATCTGACGTATTGAGATTGCAAATTATGAAACTGTTAATAAAAAGGCAGAGTTTTTTTTCCCAAGTTGTCACAGTCAAGGCTCAGCTAGATTCAAAAATTCAACAATTAATGGTCTATCTGTGACATTTTGCAAGAAAAAGGAAATTAAAAGGCAGTTCAGTAGATAGTGTCATCGATAGGGGTTTCATATAACATTCGAATAAATTTGAATGATTTTATCACATCTTATTGTATTTTTCAGGTAGCTGGGGCTCTTCGGTAGGAGTTTTTCAATTTGTGATTGTCATTTTGAATACCTTTTTTGGTAATATCTATAGCAAATTAGAATCAGACGTGAATTTTGATTATTGGTATAGAACGCATCTCTTATTTTAGTACAATGCAATATAAATCGCTGAATAAATGTTCAGTTTACTAATTGCAGCATTAATGACAGCAAAATTATGCTATTTATGCATAGTCCACTTTATCATTGAGACTTATATTCTTTGATTTAAAAGTGATCAAGGGTTAGCCCGCATATGATGTCACGATTTTAGGTAAAATGGGGGAGGGGATACCCTGGGGTAGCATTGCAATATTGTGAGTGAGGCTACAGCGACTTCTGGTGTGTCTAATTTTAGCTAAATTTAACGACTTTTTTTTTTAAACCTCGAACAACTTTAAGACCTTATATCTGAATAACCTAGGGACGGCTAAATAATTTTTGCATCAAAAAGCATGTTTCACAATGCTCTATCAATTGTTAACCCTAAACCACCCTAACGTATGATATCCTGGTAAAGCACGAAAAAGCATTAGGTTTTTTACAAAAGTAGTAGCGTTCGAGAAAAAAAACCTGAACAGAAGCATAATCCTTAAGTGTTTAACAATAATTTCATAGACTAGCAGTTGGAATTAGATTCCAGATTGAAAAAGTGATTGAAAATTTACATAAATGACGATGTCAACCTAATTTAAACCAAACACCAACCGAATTTTAAGGAACAAGTTACGATCTTTCGCTCACTCCAAAATTATCTGTAATAAATAAGAAAAATAAAATTAGAATTTCTTTACTCAAAAAAAAAAAAAAAAAAAATCCAAACAAGCACTCCTCTTTCCTTTTTTCATTGAAAGCTGTTATTATGAGACGCACGTCCAAATTAAGCGTGCTTAAATTTAAGGTGACATGTAATGAAGACGAAAATTAGATTCTGCGCATGTTCTGTGCAACTGAGCAAACATTCATATAATCAAAATTTCATGACTCCCTTTTAAACACAAAAATCGATTTAGTAAGAAATTGATTAAGAGTTCATAACTCATTGACGATAAGCGAGTTTTAATACCTCACACGCTTAACATCTTTTATTTAAAAATGCCTCGACTAACTTTTAATTATAAAGCTCAAAACAAGCACCTTGGTGCACGTAAAGTTCCATATTTTAAAAACTTTCGAGTTCCAAAAAAAAAAGCATTAAATTCGTTACTTTAAAAAAAATCTTTGGATTTCATCTTATATAATTAAAAACTAAGCGTATCTATCTATCTATGTATGTTCAAGTAACTTCTCCCGAATGAAAATGAACTGACCATCGAGCCAGGTATCGATGGATTCGTAATCTTCCCGTCTTCATGTTTGGCTATTTAACATAATCCTCCGATAATAATTTGCGGAGATATCTATTAAAAACTATTTTATTAACAATCTTAGGTTTCAAAATAAAATCCCCATTTTTCGAAGGCTTTCCTCCATTTAAATCATTATTCAGTGATTCATCTCAACTTTCTGTAACAATGCTTTTATTAAAATTTGTAGTTGTAGCGTGAAGAAAATCGTTAAATGAAAGATCTGTTGACATTTTCTTTCTCGACTATAAATAAATAAAATTTTGTTTTTTGTTTTGAGGCTTTTCCTGCAATCGGGGGATTTAAAACGTTTACTTTTTAGTTATTTTCCCGCAATCTGCCGCAAAATTTTACAAGCGTAAATTGCAAGCGTAAAACGCGTCGCGTGCAAAGCCGGGCGACGCAGCTAGTATTATCTTAAGCTTTTTTTTTTTTTTCAAAACTGATTTCATTGATATTTTTCAGTAAATCATAATGTTATGCATGTGTAATTAGTTGTTATGTACTGTAGCTGTTCCGCGCTTGCTTAAAAAATACATAATGATTCAAATAAGTTTTACATTTTCAGCAATAATCCAAAGTGTATTTGCTTCTAATAAGAAAGCAATTAAGAGTTTTGAAATAATTAAAAGTTCGTACATTAGTTTCAAAACTATACATTGAGGCATTGAAGAGATGTATCGTTTTTCTCCTGAAATGTAACCTGTTACGGTTACTTTTGAATGCATGTTTTATGGAACATTGATTGAAGAGGTTTTGTTCTTGTATGTAACAAAAAACCCTTTTACGAACGAAGAATTTTTCGCAACATGTTTGGGTGTAAAAATCAAGTCAGAGAAAGGAGTTCTCCGTTCTTGAATTGAAGTTCTATCACGTGAAGCGAACAGATAAGCAAATAGAAAGCATGTTAATGATAAATGTTTCCATAAAAATTAGAACCAAATGTTTATTTTTTTCGGAAACCATTTTTTCCCAGCAATGAATTTCGCAAAGGGTAAAAACATCGCTTTGACGCACAGAATTAGCAGATTACCGCATACATGTGTTTCGACGATTCAGGGAACCTCTTTTTCAATGCAAATAGTGAGCTTTTGGATGAAAAGACACTTGTCTCTTTCCCTTTTTTATTTATTCCCGTTATATATTACTATCATATTTAGTAGACATATGTAACTGCATTTTCAATTCAATATGAAGGAAGCGCTTGTTAAATAGAGGCGTCCGTTAATTTGTTCTGTGTTGTATCGAAATCGTGTTATTAATTAAACTTAATTAAAAATATGTGATTTGATTAAAAATAACGTTTTAACTTCATTTTAAACCTAATTAATCATGTATGAAGTAAAAATCATGTCAATACGTATCGCGTTGTATCTAGACCGTGTTTCGGGTTAGATAGGAAATGTGTTATACGAGACTTAGAAATAATGCGGATCAAGGGTTGTGTATCGTGTTATACCGAAACCAAGTTTTATAAAAACGAAGTAAAAACTTATTTGCGTTATTATCAAACATTAACAGCATGTATTGAACGAAAATGAAATTTAATCTTTTTCAAACATAGCTTTTGTGTTACATCGAAACCATAAAGTATTAAATTCAAGTTTCATACCGTGTAATATCGAAACCGTGTTGTACAAGTACCATGTTATACGAGGTACGCCTGTATATGTTACGAGAGCTGCTGAGTTGATCGTAGGGTGAAGGTAGACGACGAATTTGGAGAAAATAAGATACAAGCGTTAAAATACGTTTTTAATGAAGTTTTGCAGAAAGGCAAAATAACTGTTCTCTCCTTGCCATCATACTACGAGTAATTAATGTGCACAAGAAATGAATTTGAACGATCTTCAGTTCGTATTATCGTATTAACTCCATCAATCCTCATATATATATATATATATATATATATATATATATATATATATATATATATATATATATATATATATATATATATAGTAGCAAATTCACTGATCGAGTAACGCTCCTGACGTCCTCAATAATGAAGCTCGCTCCACAGCATGATAATTTGATAATACTTTTTTGGTGATTTTTGACCCCCCCCCATGCAGGGAAATGCTTTATTTTAACAAAGCTGAACTGGATCCGGTAACTTAACTGTTTTACTGGTAAGGCTAAAATTTTAAAAGAATGGTGAAACGAAA
Source organism: Uloborus diversus (assembly GCF_026930045.1). NCBI lineage: Eukaryota > Metazoa > Arthropoda > Arachnida > Araneae > Uloboridae > Uloborus > Uloborus diversus. Next base: position 135,512,424 of record NC_072737.1, read on the forward strand.
AAGTGGTTAACAACTAATCTGATCTACAGGATTTATGGTTAATTCATTGGAGTTAGGGTTGAAGTTTTAACTATCAGAGCACCATCAAACAGCTAATTGCTTCGTTCAAATGTAGAAGCAGTTTTCACGCACCATACTTAGACAAACGATTTTCTTTTTCTCAAAATAAAATGCTGCCCATTTTTCCTTTCAGTTAGGTAATTGTCAATACACAAACACGCTTGCGCGTGTACATAGATGTGCACAAATTGATCAAATCACAAAAATCTTTAAGTTGACAGTTCTAGCCATATGTTGAGAAGCCAATGGTACCCCTGTGGACGATACTCGTGCCTGTAACTGCACCGGTCATCATGGTTTGGGGTGGTATGCTGTTTGGTCACATGACGCCAAGGTAAAGCTTGACCACGGAGAGATGATGGATAATGTAAAAGTGGAAGCATCATTTGTATCATTTGTAATACACTGTTCAAAGTTCGGGAAACTTTTATGGACAATATTTCTGTAAAATGGAGCATTTACAGTACAAAAAAAAAAAAAAAAAAAAAAACAAAAAAAAAACCGTAAGTTATACCGAAAAAAAAAAAAAACGTTTGCAGTGCCTATTGTTATACCACGTGACTTACAGTGCGAAGCACAAAATACCGTAATTCCTGTGACACACATTCCCCAATACACTCACTGAGAGCATGCGTCATCAGATTGAGGCATGTACAAAGTCCCGAGTAGAACGCATTATATACTGAATAAATTGGTTAACATTTTATCATTTCTGTCTGTTTTTTACTCATTTGTATATTTATAACACCACAATTGCACTCTAAATTTTCATGAAGTTACGCATTTCTTTCTTAATGTTGCTATTTCGCTTTTAGGGAGCGTATAAAAATGTTACGCGTAATTAGAGGTATAAAAAAAATTATATGTCATTAAGTTATTCTTGAGCATGCGGAATGGGTGGAATATTTTCGAAAAATGAATTGAAAACTATGTTTTTTTTCAAAATATTATTGTAATATACAGGGTGTCCGAAACGTCCTTGACACATTTAAAAAAATCATAGAAAACCAACAAACTGTCGTATGAATTTGCGATTTTCACCATAATACTTCACAGGTTCAACAGTTTTTGACATCGAAAAATAAATAAATAAAAATAAAAAATGGAAAAAAGGAGAAGAAAAAAGGCTTTTCGCAACCAGAGTGTCAGTATGCATGTAGCTATGTAGCTATGCAGGTTGCAGCTATGCTTGTAATTCTTCGCTTAGTAATTATCATTATTTTTTGCGTTTTCCAAAGTCAACGAAAACGATTTAAAAGTAACTTTTAAATGTGTCAAGAACTTTTCGGGCACCCTGTACTTGCAAATGCTGAAAAATATATGAAAACGAAGTTATGCCTTGAAATACTTCGTACTCTCTTACTCATCCCTTTCCAAATTACTGTACAATTTTGTGTCAAAATTATATACTTACAAGCAAGAGTGATTTTCAAAACTGCAATGTATTTTTTTTTCTTACAGAACCGTTTGTTCTTACCATGTTAATCGGAGGTGCAGTGATTATTGTTTTAGTTTTGCTGTGTCTTATTGCCTTGATGATATGCTTATTCAAAAAAGAAAAATGCTGTTTTAATCGTAAGTTATTTATTTATATGTGATTTTTTTATACTTTAAAATATTTCAATAAAAAAAATATATTTAAAAAAAACATAACAATATTGGATCGGACTTATTATATAAAATAAACTTAGAGTAAAATATTTTAATCAAAATAATAAATTCTTACTTTCTTTTCTGTAAAAATGTATTCTAAAATTATAGCTGCTTCCAAAATAAATGATTTTTTTTCTTTTTTTCATACTACACAAACCTTTTACTCTTTTTCTCATGAACAAAGAATTCGCCTCTATTCTAAAAACACAAAAGTCGTATCTGCATCTAAGTTGAAAATGAGAAATTACAGTTTAAAGTTGTGCGCTTCCATGTATTTGATAGAGATGCAACGTTTTCATTTTTTTTTAAAATTATTTCCCATCACAAATGACCATAAAACATTGTATTTAGGTAAAATATGTGACAAAGAATTACTTGGGACGACAGAAGGTACGATTTTCGTGCTTACCACGGCAGTACAAGGTGCGGAGAAAGTTCCCACAATTTTATTAGTAGTTTCAATAGGCTCTAACTAACACATAATTCAACAAATCAACAAGTTAAAGCAATAAAAGCTCTTGATTGAAACAATAATAATAACATTAAACAAAAAAAAAATATAACAATTGTTCAAAATTGCCTGCTTGGGCTTCAATACATTTACGGAGCCGCAGTCTGAAATTGCCGACGATGCTCGCGCACGCATCCACCGTTATCTCATTCCAGGCATTTTGCAGTAGTTGGACGACCACTCCGTGGACGGTCGGCAGTCCCGTCTCCTTGTAGCGTTTCACACAGCGTCATATACTGTTTTACTCTTGAATACAGTCGTTCTAATAATATCGGCTGTTTTCATTCCCTTTTTTCATTCCCTCCTTGTGTAATTCAACGACAGTAACACGCACATTTTCACGATTCATAGCTTACTAACTCAATGAACTAACAAAGAACGAATGATTAAACCTCAAATACTTTTAATGCCAATAAAGAATATGTGCCAAAAAAATCGCCAACAAACGATTTTAACGCGAAAAAAACGTTTTAAACAAAATTGTGGGAACTTTCTCCGCATATTACTCTTGTATTCACCAGACAATTTAACTGTCGGTTAGATATCTGAACTACTGATTAAAATCATTAACCAAACATAGACACTCGGTTATACAGTCAAACTGTCGGACGAAGTGATCTGAAACCAATAAAGACTTTAGTCGACGGTTCGGGTTTTTGACGGGGGATTTAATCGAATGTTGAATATGATCATCTTCACTTGATGAAGTCTTCGACGAGTGGTTTGGTTGCTTGGCCGAGGGTCGAATTACTAGAAAAATAGCACCACACAATGGTGATGTAATGCAATGTATACAATGGTTAACGTAAACAGGGTGTAATATGAAATTAATAACCCCCTTTTGTTTCTGATGTTTTGTTAATCGCAGCTGGTTCCGACTGGTGAGAAAAAATAGTGGGGGACCTGCCCTTACAATGGCAACTGAACTCAGCTCAGAACTACCAGCCAGAGCTTCAGAAACGATAACGCACTAAACCTTATTTTCACTTTGTAACACGGGTTTAAATGTTTTCTACAGACTCCTGTGATTTCCTTTATTATCTTTTTTTCAAACCGGGACGCACAAAAAAATATAAAAAAATCAGTTGGGGACGTTTGATGGGCTTGGGAATGACAGTGGCCTTGCTATGAATCATAGTTTTGGTTTTTCCGTTAACACATTTCACTTCAGCTTTGCACAGACTGCATTTGCATATCTTCGGTTAATATCCTATATACAACAAATGTTAAAATGTTCATACGAGGGGTTTGTCTAACGCTTATACACCGGTCGAATTTTAAAATACCACGCATGCGCTGCACGTTGTCGTCAGTCCTGGCCTGAATGGAGCTCATCGGCGACGTCTTTCCAGCCCTCCTTGAAGAACTAGTGCCATTTTTCAACCCGCTATGTTACACTCGCTATGATAGCATTTGGCACGTTTCCGTAACATTTTCCGCGAGCACAATGCAAAATTTGCAAAGCGTATCGTCATTTGAGTGATTCCGAAACCACATCCTCTGTTACAAAGTGGAAAATAAGTTTTCGTGCAGAACGATTTCCTGAACCTCTGGCAAGTACTAGAGAACTAAGCTAGGAAGCATTTTTTAAGGTCAGCGCCCCCCCCCCCCCTCCAAGACTTTGTTCACCAGTTAAAGCACGCTGCGATGAACAAAAAAGGACGTCGAAAAAAAATACATGCTCATTGCCTTAATAACGCGTCCTTTATGTAGTCAACTTATTTATCACAGAATTAAATTTAAGCAGCTGATTGTATAAATTCTAGAGTAGCGATAAAAATGCCGTCTAAATATTATGACTAATAACTGCCGTCCAAATTTACAAAACTTATAGTTTTATTTCCATTAAATATCAATCATATTGCTAGTTCGCCAACACAAATTTTATAGATTGTTTTTCATTAACGTCGATGTCAATGATGTCATTATTCTTGTTACTATTATTGTTTTCTATTTTCTTCGGAAACAAATATAATTTCCTAGCGTAAAGTAAAAAAATAAAATAAAAGATTTTTGAATTAAATGTAGCATTTTGTAAGAAACGTTACCCGTGTCCCATATTTTCCTTTTCAGGCTGAATACCTTAATGCCAGGTTTTTATTTATTTATTTATTTATTAATTTATTTATTTATTTATTTATTTATTTATTTTTTTTTTTTTTGTATTAGAAGGGAAAATGTCTATGTTTACTTTATGCTAACTTTCCTTTAGGAATTAAGCAAAAAAAAAGCACAAACATCATTTCCTCCTGATAAAAAAATTGAATGACAGTCTTAAATCATATCTATAATTTTTATTCAAGAGGTATAAGTTTTTAGTTTACTTTAGCCAACGTAGAGATTTCATTTTTTCCTTTGGCCTGGTTATCCTAAAATGCATGAAATTTGCATAAAATACTATCCCGTGGCAGAGCTGGAATTTATTTTGCCGTTTTTGTGTGTTTGGTAGTTTTGTCAAATTTTACATTTTTTAAATCAAAACTGGCATTTTCGGTTTAATTTTATTTATTTAATTATTTTAACCCTATTTTTTACAGCAAATTTTCCTTTATGAAGTTAAAATTCTAATTTAAAACGAAGAGCATTGATTTTGTCATTTTATATTTTATTCGAAATGTTTGAAAATGTCTTTTTTTTTTATGACTGTGAGTTAGTAAAGGGAAATCGTAAAATTGAGTTATAAATTCATTTAGAATTTCTTTTATAAAACTAAAACTCCATATTTTCACTACTACTTCAAAAACAAAGTATAAAGTCGTCATATGTATAATAGCCAATATTCGAGTAACGCTCTGACGTCACCAACAATGAAATTCGCGCTTTGTTTTGATAAGGCAAAATTAGATGCAATAAAAGTAACTGTTTTGCTAGTCAAACATTAAATAAAGATAAAAGGCATTCCGTTTTCAACTGAAGTCATTATGCCAAAACAAGATTTCTTTCGTCGTGAAACACAATGATAAATTAATTTTTCTCAATTAATCTTAGTCAAAGCATTTTATATACACTTCTCCACAGGTGTTTAGAAATATATTCATCTACTTTTTTTTTTTTTTTTTATTATGTATACTAACAGTTTTTTTTTCCCCAGATGCAAATGGTTTCAAACCTGCATCAGAAAGGTAAGTTTCTCCTTAGACTTTTATACAACGCAAATTTAAGTTACTTATATAATACAAGCACGCATCACATTTATATTAAAACTGAAAGTTTTTTTATGGTTTCAGTGAAGGAGGATAGAGTTTAATTATTTTCCGGTGAAAAAAAAAGTTACTATCCTTAGTTTTTTCTTCACTTTCTTTTGATGCATTGCTCGGTTAAGCGCATATATCTAAAAATTCTAAATAGTGGAAACCGTATAGTTATCGGCTATTTAAGTGACCTCATAACTTTATGGTTGAGATTTAAAAAAAATAAAAATAATTAGTTTCATAAAAATTCCGATTAATTCTGTTGACAGTATTATCGCATTTATGTACTCATATTGACCTTTGTTTTCCGTACATGCATTCATAATACAGTCAACATGAGAAACAAATATCAAATGCACAGTAATTGGCCACCTTCTAAGTGTTATTGACCATGGACCGTTCAGCTATTATCCATAATAAAAATATATAGTAAAACAAACATGAGCAAAATAACTAGATTGCTATTTTAGTTTTCCGAGACATAATAGAGTATAGTTGTGTACATCCCATTTTATTTGCATTCCGAGGCCCCAAAAGGGGTCTTGACGCGATGTTAGGAAAACCGACGTAAATGTCCATTTCAACGTGGCACCACAGAGATCCTGAGCTTACTAATTGAACTGGTTTATCTGGTTCAAATCTTACGACAAATCATGGCAAGTGGCACGGTACTTTATACCTCCACTGTTATGCATAGTACTGAAGAGGAGAAGAAGTCCCTAGTACTCTGTACCCTGCATCAGAGGTAACTGCTAGCGACCGACTCCAGGACGTTGACTTCGACCCTCGGATTTTACCTGCACGTACTCCGCTGTACTCAGTAGACATTTGTTGGCCTCAGAAGAAAGGACCCGAAAGCTTTTGCTCTCCAGTGTTTTTGCCTTTGTCGAAAACTTAATCATATGTCTCCAAGTTGATTGGAAATCGCGAGCAAAAAATAAGATGCCAATTGGAGATACTTTTTGACAATTTTTAGGGGAATTCCAATGGAACCAAAGATAGAAAATTATAAGGGACGAAATTCTGTATTTTTTCGAAATTATTATCACTGTTATTTTGCACGCCAGAATTTTTATCTTATACGAAGATATTATCACATTGCACGTCAAATTCGATCATTACGCATTCTGTCTGTGTTGTTTGTAGGATTTTAACATTACTTTCTTTTCCAATTTTAATATAAAAAACATAGTCTTAAGTAGTTTAAACGTAGACAAAATAATAATCCTGCAGGCTGTAAAAGAAGAGCTTTCATAAAGTAAACATTGCCGATTATTACATTTTCTAAGAACTATTATTTAATGTTATTTTAATACAAACACGACCAGACATTATTAGCCATTTGAAAGAATTTTGTATTATTTATTCGATCATACCTTGCTTCAATATTTTACGAGTTTTGTTTGCATGTGGCATATATGAATTTAAAAAATCATGATGGGACAAAAAATGGAAAAGGAACAAATTTTAAAATCGGGTAATTAGTATTTTATTTAATGGCAGGTTTATAAATGGATATTTTGAAGTGTCAAATTGTAATATCGTCAAATTCCGGAAATAGCGCTGTAATTTCCCTTTTCCGAAGTGAAATTGCAGTTAAATAATTTGCTGGATTAGCATTTGCTGTAGTAAATGGCGATTTGATGAATGTTAAAAACTATTTAAAAATGTTGTGTATTACTCATACAATGTAACTTTGCTTAAGCAATTCCTTTTTTTTTTTGTATTAAAAGCATCAGGCGCGATTTTAAACCCATCAGTTTTTTTTTTTTTTTTTGGACTTCGTGAAAGAGAGGGAAAATAGTAGATTTATTATTTTTAAATGTTTTAATTTTATATACCGTAAAAAAAGACAAAATATTGTACTTTGTATTAGATACGTTTCAACGCCCCCCCCCCCCCCCGCCCAGAAAAAAATCTTTGTTTCTACAACTGCTGGAAAACAAATTAAGTATTTTTAAGCAAATTATTATTGTAAACAAATGCCACATATTTTAGTTCATGTGTTATATATTTTGTGTGCAAGCAATAACTTCAAAAATAATAACTTCATCACGTAAGACACAGCACTCTATTTCTGCCTCAACCAAATAAATGATCATACTATTAAACAATTGATAGCGCTAAATAGAAATGCAGTCAATCCAATTTTCTTTTCCAGACATTTCACTTAAAATAAAGAGCTCGAAACATAAAATTAATATTTTGCAGTTTTGTATTTCCAGCTGTTGGTTGTTAACTGCATGTCGTATTTTCAGACCTCATAGTTTATGAATTGCAAATGCTTATGTAAAGCTTAAAAATATCAAGTGTACCTATAAATGTGCATGGCATCGTATACTTGCTTTATAAAATGCTGAATATACATTTTAAATAATACCTTTAATTAATTAATTTTGTGTAATTTTCAGCTTTTAGAATTACTTATACAAAAAAGTATTTACTTTTGTAGCATTGTAGAAAATGGATGTCCAGAAAATGACAGAACAGACCTCACGTCAGCAAAAACAATTCCATATTCTACGAATACAACAAAGGCAAAAATAGCAACAATAGGAGAAGATCCTTTCTATAAGGATGGTAAAAAGGTACACTGTTTATTGTCAGCTTTATAAAATTGTAAAGGGTTGTAATTTCAATCACATTATTAACGTATATTCATAATTATGTGCTTTATTAATATTTAGCTGATTTAAATAATTCATTACTATTTACGACATCGCGGTATTAGTGTAAATTCCTAATATTTGAAAATTGAAATATTTAGCTCCCCAGAGTCCTGATTCAAAATATTAATTCTTTGAGTTCGACCGAAATTCATTCATGTAGTTTAAACAAAATGACATTAGGTTTATTCATTCAAGTAGGTGCAAAGCAAACTTGGCGAGCATTTTAAAGGCTGCATAGAGCTTAATCACACCATTATGTAAGCTGCCTGGTAAACCTTGCCCTAACCTAAGTTTAATAGGTGTAGCAGTTGATTACTTCGATACGTTTCTTTGTTTTAAACATTCCATTATACTGTGCATGCATGATTACTTGTATCTTGTTTTTACGAAGTCCAAATTTTCCCTTTATTTATTACCTAAATATTTATAAAAATTAAAAAAAAACATTTGAAGTTATCATACATTGTTTTACATTGGCTGTTGAAATTGGCTTATTCATTTATAGGATAAATTTCATATCTTGATTAAACGCTCTTCCGCTTTAGTCCAAATTTACAGTTACTACCATTAGTAGTGTCAGTATGCTACCATTTTTATATTTTTTTCCAATTTGAAGTATTTATGCCTTGTTTTTTTATTTTTTCCCCTACAAAACGAAGCATTCTACTTTCTCCAAATGTGTATCAATCTACTTGCAGTACTAAGTTGATGATAGAAACTGTAAAAAGTATATACCATTGCTCTGGAATTCGGCAATCCACTTAAAAGAAATTAGAAAATTAACAAAATTTTTATTACCTTCAGTAAAAATAAGGGAACACATTTAATTGTAGCACTTATCTAGACTTGTGAGTTTTACTTAACACTAAAAAAGTTTTCTTTCAAAGGATTGAAATATGAAAAAATGCACTTCTAAAACTTTCATGAATATTTCTAATGACACATTTACATGCTAATATCTAATGCTGATATGAAAATGACATCTAAAAACAATTAACTGCACTTTAAAAACAAAAGTTATAATTAGTTCGTTTAAAAATTACTACGTATTCATTCAGCTATATTTTGTGCACTTTGAACTAGTACCAGATAATATGCAAACCCTGTCACGCATCTTTGCAAGCTTATGCTTCTGTGTGAAGTGTTAATGTTTTAGGATATGGAAAATATTTAATATGCACATTTTATAACATTTCTTCTAACTGTAATTTCGATGTAAAAAAAGGGTAAAGCTTGTTTTCAACATTAAATTGAGAAGTGAAAGATAATTCAATGTACGCTTCGCAATTTATTGAGAAATTAATATTGTTACCTCAATAAGATTTCCCAGTTAGGCCGCAATGCTTACTTTTGTTTGCTTGTGCTTTATAGGGCGGAGTAAAATTCGTCGCAGGTGCGAATGGTGTCCGGTCAAATCCGGATCCTCGCGCATCCGGTAACGTCAGGACGAGTATTCTCGACGTCGAGCTTTGAAAATAGGAGGGAATCAAAAGACAGGTGGGAGGTGTTTTTTGTATTTAAGCTTTGCTTTAGCTTAGTTACTCCCACCTTTGTCTTCAGCTTTGGAGAGGATAAGAGAAAAATGATTTAAGCTCTTAGTTTTAGTAAAGCTAAAGTTTAGTTAAAGAAAAGCTATCCTAAAATGCTGTAGTAAAGGACAAGGCTTATGGATTATTTTAACAATTTGTAACTTTTCGAAACAATGTGTTTTTTCGAATACCTTTAGAATATAGTTTTTGTCTTGGTATTCCAATTTCTTCAATGTGAATATGAAAATGCAGCTGCTTGCATTTCGTAGCTCTTTTGCAGTAAACAAACTGCGATGATAATAACAATAAGTTATTTGGAGGCATTAGAAAACTTATATGAATAAAGAATAGGAACTTCAAATACGAATTGGGATAAAAAAAGACCTTGTGAATAGCGTATAGTACTTTGAAAACAATACTTCCCCGCGCAGTTAGATTTATGCATAGATTAAATAGTATTCTTCACTTTTTTGTTTTATTTTGATATTCGTTTGTTTTCTAAAACTATAATACTGCTTATAATTATTATGCTTTAAAAAATCCACATGCTATCTGTAGCAGCACAGCCACCAAAAACCTTGCAATATCCGTTTCTATTATCATAATTCAAATCCTGTTTCATAACTGAAATATTTCTATTTTCTTCTCTACATAAAAATGTATTTACTTAAACGATTTGCAGCCCGTGCAGACCACATATGGTCAGACATTTGAAAAAACCTTTTTTCGGATATCTTTTCATTAATATACTGCATTTAGAAAAGGGAATTGACGCAATTGCAAAACACGTGTATGCGATGTTTTGTAAATTAAGGACCGTTAAATAATTGTCTAGGACCGTTATGGGACAAATGCATTCTCTCAGTTCAATCTTGTTTTATATATTATCGAATGCAGATATTTTATATAAATTCTAGTATTGTTATATTATTGGGCAATCAGAATTTAAATATTTGCAAAAAAAAAAAAAATGCTTATAAAATTTAATGTAATTTAAAAAAAAAAGCTCCGCTAACTTTGGTTTCCTGTTGCAAAGATTATGCTTCGCAAAGAATTAGGGTTGCATACTTACTTTTTACAGCATTTTTGTCTCCGTCTTTTATTCAAATCAATGTGTTTAATATTGATGCAGATTGTAAAGTGATAAGAAAATCAGTAATGAATGGAAACGCATGGATGGAATTGTCCTAATTGCATAAATCAACACAATTTCATCATGAATCTATTACTTAAAAGCAACTTTGTTAAAATATTTTTTAGTTAGTCAGATCAAACGTTACAATTCGCATAATGCTTTGAAATATTAATGTTTATTTTCTAAAGATTTTAACGTGTCCACTAACATGTTCTTTATGTGCAGGCAGATAGGAATGATAACAGGGATGGCTTAAGTTTTGGAAGCATAGATTCAAGCGTCCTTGAACCAGATCGCAGCCAGATGATTTCCACCGCTGCGTCAACCACAAACAGCCGAATAAGAGTGCACCCACAAACCACGGGTAATCACGACAGCAGCAGCAGCGTCAGAACCAGCTCGCACCGACAAGGGTACCAAAACCCTGCCGCGGAACAGGTCTACATCTAAACTCAACTCACTTCCCGAATCGGAATGAAACTACCATGTTCTAGTGTTTCGCTGTTGCCATTTTGTTCGTTTGTGAAACAAAACCTAAACGGAATTACGTTGCGAATTCGTGATGTGCTTCGTGTGATGTGATGTGTAACATCCGGCAAGAGCTAATAACGTCCTGGATGTAACATCCTCTTCTTTGTGTTTCGGTTTCCCTCGGGATTGTATATAATTCCAAAAAGAAGAAAAAACAAATTGAGGCGAATGATTTCGCCGGCAAAGATTTCCAATGAATCTATTATGATATTATTCATGCAAATGTGACCTCTGAAGACTATTATGACACCGGGTATGGAAAAGACAAATCAGTACCACGTATTTCTATAGCCGCCAACACGGTCGCATGTCCATGTGATTAAAGAACAGCAAGCAACCAAATTAAAAATGGATTGCGTCAAATCTAGTGAATAAGAACCTTGACTTTTTTTAAGGACGAAAAAAAATGTAATATTTATTGGTTAAACATTTATAGAATAACATGTGATTTGTTAAAAAAAGATTTAGTAAAATATTTATAATTTGCAAAACTTGACATTTTAATGCACTGCTTCCTTCCCATTTAGAACTATTGTTAGTAAAACGGTTGTAAAAGAGCTACAAAAACCAAACAGAAGTGGATTCGTGTAAAAGATATGTGTAGGGTAAATTTGTTGTAATATCTGTATTGAGCTATTTTTCATTTTTAAATTATAGAATTACTGGAAATTTTATTATATTGTTGGATTAAAACATGTTGATTGCTTACATTAGCCAATTTTAACTTTTATATTTAGTAAGAAGATCTTTTTTCTCGAAGTAGATTTATTTTTTCACATAAAATTGTTTTTAAAGACAGAAAATTGGACATTTTGCATTTTTATAAGAATTTCATTATATATATTCTTAATTGCATTCACTACTGTGATGCTGCAATTTATTCGAGTTTCTCATTCCTTGATCAAAAATACATTATTTGCTTCCTTTGTACGCTTTTATTTTCATTGTTGGCGTCAAAAATAAATAAATAAATAAATAAACTACATTAAAGAATGAACAGATAAATAAATAAAATGAAAAAATAATACAATAATATAAAAATTAAATTAATAGATAAAATAAAATAATATAGAAAATAAATAAATAAATGAAATCAAATAGGATTCGTTATTAAATAAGCATAATATATAATGTCAGATTTTGTAGAGTTCTGGTAATGTATACATAAAACATGAATTTTCATGTCCTCGGAGCTGTTTCCAATCTAAAGAAAAACATTATCTCTGATATCATTGCAAAAATGCTCCAAAACATTATTATTTTAATGTTTTCACGAACTTTAATGGAAAATTTGTAAAAAATACCGAAAATTTAATAATGTATTTCGTGTGTCAAAAGTAATCACAGTATGCAAATAATTCCATCAAAATATCCATTGGCAATTCTGGAAAAGATACAACTAAATTTTTATGTAATAAATGTATATTAATTAACGTAAAAATATCAATTATTTTGTCCAAAAAACATATAAAAAATACTACAAATGCTCTGTAAAAATTTTAATTGTAAACATCGATACTTCAATTGCATTTACTCGGACTACTTAAATTTAATGAATACTATTATAAAACAAGTTCTTTTTAAAAGTACAATATATAGTTTATCTATTTCCTTATTTCAAGAACATTTATGCGGATAAGTTCAGAAACATCATCTATTATATTCACAGAAAGGAGCAAATTGAGGTCAATCAACAAGATTAATATATTATCTATATATATTTATATGAGATCCTCAAATAATAACAGTAAAAGATTTTTCTTTTTGCTCAAAGACAGCATATCAAAACACTTACAATAAATTTACATTTATTGTGTAATTTTTCTGAATTTAACTATTAATTGGAGTGAAAACACTGTTTAAAAACATTCTGTTGACATAAAAAATAAGAATTTATATTTTGGGTTTATACATTTTTTATAATATTTTCATGAATGAAAAAATACATCTCTATGATGAAGAGTTTGATACACAATTCTCAATTTCCTTTGTTGAAAACAATTATAGCATGTTCAAAAGAGAAAATAGTATTATAGATATGTGAAAGCAGAATGCAGATTAGCAGTGAGGCAGGAAATTATATTTATGTAAAAGGAAATCCTTCGCGAAACAAACACCCTGGATATTGACCAGTTACGTGACCGTCACAGTAATTATTTGATGTTACCAAGGGCATAAATTTGTATTTATGAAAGTTTGTAATAAATCAGTGAGAAGATGTGTCATGTTTTGATTTCTCTTCTTAAAATTTATGTGCTATGAAACATTACAGTAGAAACTCCTAATAAGGTACTCTAAGGGGACAGGGCTTTTTGTCCCTTAAAATGTGTCCCTTGTTCGGAGGTATATGAATTGATGCATTGCGTGTACTTAACCCGCAACAGGGAGGTGAGGTCTCACAAACCGCTCAAAAGTTTATCCCACCACCCCTACTTCATTTTTAGTCCGATTGAATGGTTTTGCCCAATAGCTTTTTGTTTTGTGACCTTGAACACCTAATTGCTTATCAGTATCTTTTGGCACGTGCATTTGGTTTAACTTTCATTGCATTCTTTAGGAGCGGTCTGTGATAAAGCCCTCGATCCGTCTCGGATCGAGGGCTTTAGTCTGTGAGACTTCACCTCCCCTTCAGTGGTACAATTTTCGGTAGTAGTAGACACGACTTTAAAAGTTTGTACCGCGAATCTGGATTTATTTATTTGATCCGCGTTACGCAGAAGAGATGCAAACTGTTTGAAATAACGTTGCTATTCGTTTTAAGGGTTCTTAAAAGGTACGCAATGAGTGTTAAAGGGAAATAATAGCTTAATTATTTATGGAAAGACGACGAGATATACTAATAGTTTAGGTGCTGTCAAAATTTCCCAGTAAGGTGATATAATCACTTTTTCAGTGTTAAAATGTTCTTTATGTATTTAATAACTAAAATGAAACCATTAATAAATTACAGATTCATTTTTATTGCGAGTAGTACGTTATTTACTGCAGCAAGTGATTTTTCTCGAAAACACTAAAGACTCCAGCAAAATGTCTTCGGAAAAGGTATATTTCAATTTAACATTAAAAAATATTTTTTCCCCCCGGCTGATAAAAGTTCAAAGAAAATCTTAGGCAAATTACAGAAATGTATCTCAATTACACGGTTTTCAAGATTATTTTAAAAAGAGCGGTTTCTGAAGCCTCATGTCCCCTGTTACGTCCTACTTTTTCACCTACCCTATTACGAATTAACTTAGTTTATATCATATTAAACCTAAAGTATTAAAATTTAAAAATAAATATTGAAAATATTTCAAAAAAATGCTGAGTAAAATTCAAAATTTTTCAAATTGAGAAAAATATTTTGCTTTACACAAATTTTAAATTGTTAAATTTTTTCGTTAAAATTTAATTAAAAAAAGTAGAATATAAGCCTTGTACTTTGTAGAATTTTTTTCAAATGCATAATTAGTTACATGGATTTGCTTCATGAAACGTAACTGAATACGCAATACGATATAAATAAGTGCGATTACAATTAAAGTTTTCCATAAAAAGTTTGTCATAAACGGTGCACTATCCGTCGGAACTAAACCTAAACCGATAAATTTCGGAGAGGGAAAAGTATAGTTGTAAATCTCAGCATGACTTTTAAAACACATATTTGTTTCTTTCCATGTTAATGTCAACACTAAATTTTACTATTTAATGTTGAGATAAAAAAAGAAACTTGAATTTCAATAAATTCAATATTTCTTAGGCATTTGAACATTAATAATTGTATTTTTTTTCTTTTTCTGTTACTGCCACTTAAACATAGTGTCCCTTAATCAAAGTTAAATTCATGGAGGTCTCCATTCAAAGGAACTGGAATCAGAAAAAGCGTTCCTTAAGTAGAGGTGTCTCTAAAGAAGGTTTTACTGAACATATTTTTGTTTAAAGCTAATAGGTACTATAAGCCAGGTTTTGCTTTCTCTTTTGGATTGCTGTTCCACGCCAGAAGAGATTACAACTACTGCACGCTATATCCCAAATAGACTTTTCAACCTGCATACTAAATGCACCACCATCTATATAGGCCAGAAGTTCCCAACCTGTGGGTCGCGACATTATCCTATCATATCATTGTATAATTGAAAAATTGAAAACATAGGAGAAAAATAGCATCATTTTGGAGTAGCCTCAATACTTGAGCTCAATGAAAAATCCAGGAGAAGGGCTATGGAGCTACAGCAACTCCTCCCCCCTCTCTCATTCCAGAGTACCTGATCCCCTAACTTCCTCAACATTATCTTAAGTTTTGGTTTAAGGATTTCAATATGTACAAATTTCCACGAAAAGATTCCCGAATTCACTCCCTCTAACATCATTCAAAATCGTCTACAATTTCGTTTTTGGAACTTCAATTTCAAAAAATTTCTTTGAAAGATTTTCTAAACCCCAACCCTTATCCTGAAAGATGCACTGTAGTTGCGTTTTTAAGACTTAATTTTTGAAGTATTCCGGAGGAAGAGTCTGGAACCTCATTCCGACCCTTAACTTCATAAAAAACAGCCAAGAAATCGGCTTTTCGGATTTAAATTTCGAACAAAAATCCAAAGAGAGTGTCCGCTATTCCCCTTCACATAAATAAAGGTTATACAAAATTTCGTTTTTAGGGCTTAAATTTCAAAAAAAAAAGGATGAGAGTCCCTGAAAATATCCACATTTCTCGTAAAAGACAACTCGTGTAGTTCTCCCCAGGTGGGAAACAAATAAGTGGATTGGCAACCGTTAGGTATCGTGGGCACACTGTTATGCCAAACCCAACTCAGAGTCTTGTAACCACGACAATTACAAGATCTCTTAGTTAATATTTCAAAAAAAAAAAACTCTAGGTGTGAAAATCAAGTACCGGGGGGATTCAGACATGAACCACAGCATTTTACGAACTACGCACATTAGTAACAACTAAAATTAGTCGGCACAAAATAAATTCTACAGGTCATAAAGTCAAATATCTCACCCCTTCTCGGTTTTGCGTCACGCAGGCAAAAATAATCCATTGGGCAGCAAAAAGTTTCAGCACACCGGATAGAAGAGTAAGTAACGAAGTTTATTTGCACGCAGTTCACATAGGTACACGTTCGGCACATTCGCTGTAAATCACATTGTTGGCAATCACAATCGGGAATCATCACCCGATAAATCGAACGGTATGACGAAAACATTGGCGAACACAAAGACAGGCAACCTATATAATGCCATCAGTCGAAAAATACAGAACACGCAGTCGTCACACACTCTCTAAGGCTACCACAGCGTTCAAAGTTTACAGCCAAATTCGAAAATCAGGTATCGCTTCGCCGGCGGCGGGAACAATATCTCCGCAAAGTGTTTAAACACAAACGCAAGGCTCACATATTTTCAGCATGGGGAAATTACATCGAATGACGCTCAAAAGTCAAGAACATACGCGGCTCTCAACAGGTCTGTTACTCTTAAAAAAAAAAAACAACCCGTTAACCGAAAAAATTGGCTACACGAATCCGAAGGCTTAAAAAAAAAAAAAAAAAAATCGCACCATATTCGGAAGCGAATGAAAAAATTACGCTGAATATTCTGGCACCTGATGACGTCATCACTTGCGTTTAGCCTCACACAGAGCTGGTGAGAAAAAAATTTCGAAAATATATGAAAAGAAAGAATTTTAATGTGGATTACACCACAATAACCTACTATCATGTTTTTTGGACTTGAATTTCGAAAAGTTTCCTTCGGAATACCCGAAATTTTCTCTTCTCCCACATTATTAAAACTGGTATAAATTTTCATTTTTTGGAACTTCAATTCAGGAAAAATTCTGGGAGAGGGGAGCTTCCGAATCCAAACATTTTTTCTAAAGTTTACAAATATGGCCTATTATTGCATTTTTAGAATATAAAATTCAAAAATTTTTCCAGAGAACGATCTCCCGAACATCTTCTCTTTCCTAAACTTTATAAAAGATATCAACTGAACTAATTTAGGATACATCATTTTAATTTTTGAAAATTAGAGAGCATCTTTGATCCATCTCTCCCATCATTAAAAGTAGTTTAAAACTTCATTTTTAGGCCTTCAACTTCAAGAAATTTAAAAGACCATCTTCGAGCTTGAACCATTCATAAAAAACCTTGAACCTTTCCTCCTCCGAATATCACCAGAGATCGTTTAACTACAATTTTAGAACTAAATTCCGAGGAAGGACAACGCAAATGTTGCACATACGACTGTAGATTCTTATTGTTAATTTTCTTTCTCCGCTTATATAATGCCATTTTCTTAATTTGATTACTCATATATATGCTAATAATGACACCTCCCCCTCCTTACCTTCAAGCATAAATCTGGACTCTCTCTCTCTGTCTCTTGCTCCATAGACGCACTCCTCCCAATTTTTTGATCTCGCGACTCAGGTCCGGATCCACGTACTCGCAGACCCTGCAGGGGGGAGGGGGGTACTGTACTAAAGAAACCCGTGACTCTCAGTAGCGTAGAAATCCACTAAGCAGTTTAAGGACCTGCTGATTTTTTGTTGAGGGGCCCAAAATTTATAGACGCAAGAATTTTGAAAGTACAGAAATATATGCTTAACATTATTGAGATTATTATTATTATTATTATTATTTTTTTTTTTGTAATTATTGTAGAATTAAAAAAAAACATAAGGCTTAAATTAAAAAAAAAAAAAAAAAAAACTTAAACTTTTAATAAAATATCTCAAGCACTTTCAGCTATTATGTAAAATTAGCACTCTCGTACCCGGCATTGCTTGGGTAGTGGAGTAAAATTAGCACTCTCGTACCCGGCATTGCTTGGGTAGTGGAATTAGCAGCAGATAACAGTGCTTGACGCACCTAGTTAAAAAAATCCCCTAAAAATAATTACTTATTACTTATATTTTTTCTAATTTTGGGAGGGCCCTGGGGCCCTTGAACTTCTTATATATGGACTTTAAAATATCAAATAAAAAATTATTACAAGAAGCTGCTAACAGATACATTTCCATTATTCTATGGAGAATATCATTCTGATAAGTATATAGATGTTTCGTCATTTTATTCATGCTTTTCAATTTAAGTTTTTGTTATCGTAGGAAAGAAAGAAATTTAAATATATATTTTGGCTTACATTCAAAGTTAAACTCTGTTGTGAAAGTAGCCCCGTTCTGCAAAATACGCACCGAAAGTGCAAAAACTGCATTGATTGTAGGTTAGAAGCTCTTTTCGCAGATCTTTCGTGACATAGAATCATAAAGGAAAAAGGGGTGCAACTCGAAGCAATGATTAGCTCTGAAAGTCTCAAGAAAACCCATTCAGCTCTCCACATATTTTTGCGTTAATCTATGGCCCTAGCTTTTAAATTACACTAACTGCGTACTGGTACTTTCATCAAAGTATTTTCGGCGTCTTTTTATGAGCAGAAACATTAAAGAACGATTAACATTATCTTCATGAACTTTCTGCGTTTGAATATATATATATATATATATATATATATATATATATATATATATATATATATATATATATATATATATATATCTTTTCTTTCATCAATAATCACAATAAACCGTATACTTCTGCAAGGCGGCATGTTACGATCTCACTTTCAGCACAGCCGCTTAAAAATATAATTTGAATATGTGCTTGAATTTGGTCATGAATATTGCGATATTTGTTGTTGTTACATTTAGTATTTTATCCCTAATGTGTTAGTTCTGTAATCTTTCAATATCTAAACTCTGTATCTTATTTCAAACATTTTTGCAACTGGGATTATTTATCAAGGACTAACAGTTGAAAGAATATAGTTGTTGCAATTTAAACAGGGCAAATTGTATATATAAGTCGGAATTAGAGGCCAAAATGTAAATTGGAAATTTTCGGTACAAAAAGACAACTTTTGAGACCCCAGGCGTTTTGAAATTAGATAATTATTTTTCATCCCCCCCTCACTCTTCTCTGTGTGTGCATAACTTCGAAATTATTTAGCTACTAACTGCGTTAGCCGGCATTGCACGGTCTAACTCGAAAATAAAAGTTGTGTCAAATGACCAATGTTCAAAAATCAGGGTTAAAAAACACACACAAAAAAATAGTGTTCAATTTCTTGTCAATAAGGAGGAAAAAAAACGATTTTTAGACTCGAAGTTTAATTTTTTTCTTTACAATTCCCCAAATTCAGTCATTGGTATTAATATGCGTAAGCAGTCCGTTTAACGGGTTTTCTGATTAAAACTTCCAATTAGTAGTGCCCATCGCCCCCCCCCCCCAATAGGGGGCGAAAACACTATGTGATTTCCTGAGCATTAAAAAACCATTGTACCAAGTTTGGCAAAGATCCGAGAAAAGCTGTTGGGATGAACCCTCCAGGGGGAGGAAGTCGCCCCTTCCATTAGAAAGCGAAAATACCCTAGGACAATTCCTGAGCATCAAAGTACATCTGTGCCAAATTCGGCAAAGGTTCAACGAAACTGGATTTGTATTGAAAACGTACTTATTCACAAAAAAACCTCAAAAAAGGAAATGCATAAGTAAATAAATAAATCGAAATATTAAAGTTTTTACATTATTCTACTAAACTCATAGCTTCATGTCTCTAAATATTTATTAAAGAGCGCTAAAATGAATCAAAGTCAATAACTTTAATAATAATTCTTAGAAAACCAATACATTCATAGTTTACTATTTTACAACAACTACACATGCCCCGCAAGAAGAAATGAACTTAACTATTCAGGAAAATGTGTGATAAAATATTATCTGAGAGCAACATCAGTTCCGCTTCCCCATTAATGGAAGTTCTTGTTTTATTAACTTTAGTTTTCTTCCGAAATGGCCGTTTTATTGGCAGACGATGATAGCACAAATTCAGAGCCTCGCACTTCCAAAGTCAATCAAGAAAGGAACTCAAACACATTTATCATCGCTTTTTAACAAATTGCGTTTTCGTTATTATGCACTCGAATGGAAGTATCTCACGTACTTTTGCTCTCTTTTGGATCTGGTCTGGACGGAAAAAAATCAAATGCGAATATCAAAAAAGTTTTATTCCCTGGTATTTTAACATTTTTTATTCAACAGCAATACTTTCATCGTATGTAAAATTATTTTGCTCCAGTTATTTTGTTTTTTACGTGCAGTTTGATGAGGTACAGGAAAAATTCAAAAAATATCTACTTTTTAATATAATACCGAAACTTTGTACAAATATCCCGAAAATTTACAGATGAAACAAAGGACAAATAAAAAAATTTAAAAACTTAGCATAATGTTCTTCAATTAAATATAATATTAGTGTATAAATGCAACGTACAGACATGTGGTTTTTATATTCTACGAGTTTGTGTAACGTGTGATAAATAAATTTACCATTGTTTATTTGAATCATAATATCGTCTATCTCTTCCACTGAGTTCTTCACATTAAACTGGTAGTAAGACAACTGCGAATTTTCTCTCTTAAGACTCGCAGCCAGTATGTAACATTTTTTAAATATATTACCACATATGACAGAAAAGAAGTAAACAATTTCTTGAAAAGTGATATAATGTAGTATTATGGATTTCCTTTTTCAAAGACCCCTCCCTATTTTTTCCCTCATAATATTACAACAATGGTACATAACAAAAGCTAATTAATGTAAACTAATATAGTATCTAATTAAGCAATTAAATGAATAACTTGTAAATAAAAGTTCAGATTAAAAATATTTATTTTGTGTGTATATAACCTGTTTTAATTGGCGTTTAATAAGTTAGTTTTTGTTTAAAACCTAATCAAAGTATGTATAGTATTCATTGTACGAGAATCTTAATGGATGAGTAGAAGGTATTTCAAAATGTTGTAATCAAATAGCAGACATTTCCGTATTAAATATCAACAAAGCAAATGCAGACTTTTTTCGGCGCCATTCGCAAGTTACACCAACCTTTGGTATTCAAATGTGGCCGGCGCTTAGTAATCTTTAATTTGCCGATTCCTCATGCCTACAATACAGTACAACTTTCTTCAGCTTTGGAAAGAAATTAACATTTCTACTTACCATGACTCTGAAAATTTTCAGAAAGATCCTTATTCAGACATAGATTGCGCTTACAAAGGAAATGCAATGTTGGGAGTAGGGGTTTTCGATATCAACTAACCTGTTAATTGACTGTTTGATATGCAGGGAAATGCTTTATTTTAACTGGATCCGTTAATTTAACTTTTTTACCAGTAAGACTGTCATTTTAGGAGAATGAAGACTCGAAAAAGTGATCAACAATTAACGCCATTTACTAGAGCTTAGGGTTATTTCACTGGAGTGAAGGTTACAATTTCAACTATCAAAATATCCCCAAACAGCAATTTTTTCGTTCAAATGTAAAAGCAATTTTCACCCGTCATACCTTAACGAGCAATTTTCCAGTCATTTAATAATTTATTAAATTACTTGATTTTTTTTTGTGGATGAATTTTCAGTCTTCTTATCATTTTCTATGCAAGAATTTTTCATTTTGGGTTCGGCGAACCCCCAAAAAGGGATTGAGAGTTTAGGATTGGCACGTTTTTGTTTGGAGAGCGTTTTAAAATGAAGTTTGTATAATGTTTCATGGGTTTTCTTTGAATTTTTTTCTAAAAGATACTCTTGAATAAAGTTCTTTGTCTACCAAATAACAAAAAAGGCTAGACTGTTCCATTATTCCGATTGAAGAGGCTAAAGTATCCACGTTCAGGCGTCTGCTTGGTAAATGTGAAGGACTACATGTGGTATACTAGACTGCTCAGATACCACATTCTGAGATTGCAGTTTAGTTCTCAGTATAACAGTCAGGAATAGTAAATAACCAAGCAGGAGACAGATGACATCTCATTGAAGCTGAGAGTGCCAACAAACTGGTAGATGAAAAGAATATATTTTTCAGTTAGTTACCGCTCCTAAACCAGGGCTAAGGCCAGAACTGCATGCAATATATCAGTAAGCCCTGTTATTACATCCTGATACTGCAGTTTCGTTCTTATTAGAACTCCTCAGTCTGGAATAGTGAATAACCGAGCTGGAGTCAGATGTCATCTCATTAAAGCTGAGAATACAACAAAGTGGTAGATAAAGTGAATTTTTCTTAACAGCGAGTGTCCGTAACATGGTGCGGTTCGACTCTTGAATTTAAGTCAAAGCTTTGGTACTTAGCTGTAAGTTACCACCCCTAAGCCAGAGCTAAGGCGTTCATAGTGTTCTAACAAATAAATATTGTCATTAGCCCTTTTTTTGTCTTCAATCTAAATAAAGTTTTACCTGAGGATCCAAATAATGGATGACTAAGATATTTCTAAAAGCTAAATGCATCTACTTCAGCTTTTACTTCTGAAATAAAGTGCATCTTCACAGTTCTACAAACAATAGCCTTATAAATAGATCTTCTACAGTGACTCAAAGAGTGCAGTGAAAGCTAGCATTAGTAATAATGGTCACTTTTTAAATATTCAATCGTAGATACAATGGCATTGCTAAAGCAAAATCATTTTGAAGTAGGTACTTGTTTAGCGCTACGTTGCCTGTGTCGGCATTACAGGAAACGAGACTACCAATGTATCTGTTATACACTCACTGGCCAATGAATTAGAAACCTTTGAGAGAAACTTCTCGCCTTACTCGCACTGTGCAAAATTCTGGAGGGAGTATCATAATATGGAGCATGTTCTGCTGGCATTGAAGTGGTGCCCTGCTGTTCCTCGAGGGTAAACAAACAGTTATGTGATACTTAAATATACTGGCAGATAAAGTGTACATTGCAATGTTGAATTTTCATCTTGCTGGCGACTACTGCTTCATGGACGATGTGCCAGAAGTGTTGAAAGTTCATTCGCTGAGAGTCAGTCTGACTTCCAACACCTTCCAGGGACACTGCGATCTTAACCCCATAGAAAATGTGTGGGATATGGAGAAAAGAATGCATCCAACAGCACTCTTCTCTTCCATCTAATTTACAAGATCTAAAAAGCTGAATAGCCATTGCATGGTGTTCTCTGAATATAAATGCACTCTAGAAGCTTCTAGACTCGATGCCCAAACGAATCAGATCAGTTCTCCGTGCAAAAGGGGGTACAATAAAATATTGATTTTGGGTTTATAATCCATTGGCCCATGAGCGTCATTACAAATGCCCAGAAAGGAGATCTTATTACTTTTGACAGCATCGGAAATTCCACTATTGAATGTTTTTTTACATAAATTGATAGTAGGCATGGAACGCAGAAAATTAAAATAAATCTCACTTCATCCAGCCTACGATTAAAGATGTCTATTCAACCCACGAGGCAAGTACCAAAAGGATAGAAAAAAATATATATTGGTCAACCAAAGATCTACAAATAAACATCATTCTGCTCCTATATGCATCACATGTCATGTCAATAAGGGCTATTCATATCCTTAATACATATCCAAATTTCTATCATACTTAATTTTACAATCATGTTGAATCAAATTTTAAAGAATTTTTTTTAGAGTAAAACCCCGTAAGTAAACTAAAGTCGTATGGTTTTGTAATTTTTTAAATCGATATTATTATTATTGTTATTATTTTGTATTTTTCTTTTAATTAAAAAGTTCACATTTATTATTCATATAGCAATGATACATTTTTTTTCGAAAAAAAAATCTACACGTTTTATATACTTCTTTATTTTAACATGTTTTATTACTAAATCCAATTTTCTTACGAATTTGTTCAATAGGCATTGTAAAAAGTAGTAAGACTCTTGCGTCATAAAATCCCTCATAACAAACAAGTTATAGCATTGAGTATATCTCATAAACAAGTCCTACGACTTTGAAAATTCTTGCAAATACGTCTGGAGGGAAATCAAGAACAGACTAGAAATTTTTCGTTTACTTATTGGTTTCCCGCTGAGATTTCTCATTAAGATTCGTATTACAGAAAAGTGGCTAATCTTAAGATTTTTTTCCCCTGTTCTTGATGCAGCAATTTTAAGTATAACTTTTTCCCAATAGCTACGCATAGACAAT
This sequence comes from Uloborus diversus, assembly GCF_026930045.1. Taxonomy (NCBI): domain Eukaryota; kingdom Metazoa; phylum Arthropoda; class Arachnida; order Araneae; family Uloboridae; genus Uloborus; species Uloborus diversus. Next base: position 135,536,717 of record NC_072737.1, read on the forward strand.
TTTTGTAACTTTATGCTCAATACAGTTGCATAAGAGGGACATTTGTACTCTTATATTTACATTTTATATCCTAAATTTTAGACTTCAGTTTTTATTTGCGACATAATCAAATTTAAGACACCATTATGTATATAATATGCACTTTTAACTTTCTAAAACACAGTTTATTACTAGAAAAAAATGATTGATACGTGTTGCGGAATCTTTATTGACAATCAAACCAAAATTCAGATGCGCTTAAAGAGTAATTGATCCCGAAAAAATTGCTTCAGTCATAAGAAAGAGAGATTTTTCAAAACGTGGAACATGTTGAATTGGCGGGAAAAATACCATTATTGAAATAGCTTTTGCCTTTTTTTTTTTTTTTTTTGTCGTACTTTACATTTTCATGGAGATTTTTATGTTAGGGGACGACATGTGTTTTTTTCTTGGTTCATTTTATTATTTTTTTGGAACTTAATAATTTGAAGGTAACTTTTTATATTTTTAATGGTTTGTTTTGTTTAGAACTGAAGCACTAAATTCTAAATCTTAATAATTGTTTTTATAACGTACGACAAGTAGATAAGCACTTTGGCTTAACCAGAGTTTCCCAAACTGTGGTCCGCGATGTTATCCAGCTAAAACGTCAAATATAATTGAGATTGAAGAATGAGTAACGATATTTTAATTAAAAAAGAAAGCAAATTTATGAGGAATAAAAAAGTTCCTGCTTAAGTACATGTAGGACGCAACAGCCCCCCCCCCCAGAACTCTTGGAAGTAGTTTTGTGAACATGATGAAATTCATATTGTTACAAAACTATGATAAGTAAAATGCAATTGAGTTACATTTTTACAGTTGGGATATTATACTTCAAATAAAACATTTGCTCCAAAATTTTCAAGACTAAATTTACTAGTCAACATTCACCTTTTCAAGTCAAGGCTGAAATAGATCAAATGCTATAGTTTGCAGTCGATTTTCCGAAACATAGTTAATAATTAAACTCCTAATGCGCCATAAAAATACAACTCATATGAAAAATTAACACACATAAACTACGCTAACAGTGTTTGTTCACTAACTTCATAAGTTCATTTTTACTAGCAAACTTTTAGAAATTTTGCCCTGTCATTTTTATTTAGGGCTGGGCGACATACCGATATACCGTAATGTATCGATATATATTTATTACCGCGGTAACGATATTAAGATTCAAATCTGTCCGATATATCGTCTGACCGGACTTAACTAAGAACTAATTGAAATTATGACTTAAGAATGCATATTTATTCATAACTCTTTGTGCTTAATAAGTGGATCATACCTGCTAACTCTTCCAGATTTCCCAGAAGTTTTACAGATTTTCGTGTCTTTTATCCTTGTTATGATTACGAGCAAAATTTTCCAGTATTTTCGTGCTGTGCAGAACGAAAAAATAGTATCTCGCCAGTTTTGGCGCTAAGAACGTACCGATACAGCATCGCGCCGTGTCTAAAGGCAGGGGTGTCGTAAGAGAGTTCACTTGCATCATTCAGATAAAATCCAAGAGGCGCTTGATCCATTGAATGAATATTATTCCGGAAGCTTATCCAGTTCTTGCTAGAGCACGGAGATCTGAGAACTTCAAAAAATTACGTAAGTTTCCGTATTTGAGAAGTCAAGCCGTTAGCATGACTTTTAATCTCTCTTTTTTCGCGCTTTTGGTTTCAAGGAAATACCGATTGTGTTTTTGAGTGTTGACGTTGAAGGGTTATCGGAACTAGCGGGGTTATATATTTTTCGTTCAAGATCCGATGTTTCATTTGATATGACTTATCAAGCATAGGTTGCGGAATTGGTTTAGCATATGTTAGGATTTCCGGTTCTCTGCGAAACATCGATTGTCGTAGAAAACCGAGAATAAACTTGCATTTCTGAACTTGTACGTTTTTTTGCAAATTATGTAAAGGAAAAAATTTTTAATGTGCAGATGGTTTAAACATGGGTTACTCCTCCCCTTTCGAAAAATTACATGCCACCTTCCTCATCCCCTAAAAATGTTATTTCCCAATAATGAGATCCGTTTAACAAATACGTGAAAATTTTCTCCCTTTGTAAAATTTCAACAATTTGGTCATGTGCCCTTCACCACATGAGCGGGGGGAGAGTCATTTAGCGAATATTATTGAAAAAAATGCAGAAATATTACTTACCGAGGGCTTTTATCAATTGCAGATCTTGATATGCATAGATATATGTCCAAGTGCCCCCCCCCCAAAGATGACCTTCTCAATCAAAATGACCCCCCCCCCCCCGAAAATAAACATGACCTCTAATTAAAAAGAATAAAATCCGTTCAAAAAACCATCATTAATTATTTCAGTGGTAAAGTCTGTCTCATGCCCCCCTCCCCCACAAGGAAGGGCACTTCTACTTCAGCTGGTATTATTAGAATAAATTACTGAAATAGTTAATATTTTGCATTTTAAATGTCCTATGGCTTCCCTCTATTGTAGATTTCAATAGACAAATAATAGAGTTAGAGAAGCACATCCCCCCAACTGCAATGACACACCTCAGTTGTACTGAGCGCCTCCCCCCACCCCCCAGAAAAAAAGGGCTCCCCTAGTGAAGAGTCTGAAATACTTTGAAAATAACTCCTCTGATAGTTTCAGTGGTATTGTCAGAATCATGCCCCCCTCCCTTCAAATGGGCACCCCAGCTTTATCATTAGAATAAATTGCTGGAATATTTACATTTCAAGATTTTCGTAGGTCTTTTTCAAATACAGATATTAATATATAGATCATAATGCTAGGGGGGCTGCCAATGCTAGGGGGCTGCTAAATGGACTGCCGATCCCCAATAAGTGCGATGGTTCTCCTCATTTTTAATTTTACCGACCCCCCCCTCCCAGAAAAAAAAAACAAGAGTCCCTACTTTAAAATAAGTTCCCTGATAATTTCAATGGCATAGTCCAACTTCAAGTCCCCCCCCCCCCACCGAATGGGTACTCTGCTCTAGGCATTAATATTCGTCTAAATTGCGGGAACATTTGCTTATCAAGATGTTTGATGACTTTTCTGCATTGCAGATCTTATGATTTATGTGATGTAGCTGGGGTGCCAATTTCCTTCCCCAAGTGCGGTGGCTCCCCTCAATTTTATTACCCCCCAAAACAAAAGAAAAACATCACCATCTTTTTTAATGGGTTAAAATCCTTCTGTAAAAAATTTAATGGCATTGTCTGCGCCATGACCTCCCTCCTCCCTGCAAGGCCTCTTTGCAATTCTCCTCCCCCTCAAATTTATCGCGCTTCTCCCAAAACGCAACTTTTTATTGAAGAGACTAAACTCCTTTAAAAATAACTTCTCTGATAATTTCAATTGTATACTCAGCATCAAGACCCCCCCCCCCCCCCCTCCAATGCGCAAGCCTGCTTTAGCTATTATTATTCGAATAAACCGATGGAATATTTTCTTTTCTTTTCAAACACATGAGAATCCTTGCTATAGCTATATTATTAGAATAAATTGCTAAAATTTTTATTTACTAAGATGACCTATGGCTTTTCTCTGTTTCAGATACTTATGTAATATGTTTTACAGCCCCCCCCCCCCATAAAAATATTGAATTTACCGACCTAAATGTAGAAAATATTGGTATTTTCAGAGCAATATATTGCGGTATTAAAATTCTGATATTACCCAGCCCTATTTTTATTCCTAATTGAATTTCAAATAAAATTTTACTTCCACAACTAAAAATAATAATGCCAGAAGTAAAACCAAAAAAGAGCTCCGACAGAACAATAAATTAAAAGGGAAAAAAAAGCGTAAAAAAAATAAATTTCACTTTGTCAATTTTCTTTTGTTTTTTGTTTTGCGTGCGCTCGCGCCGGGTGGGGGGGGGGGGGGTCCGCGGAGTTCGTAATTTTTTCGTAAGAAGTCCGCGGAGGTCTGAAGTTTGGGAACCTCTGGCTTATATAGTTTGGCTTAAAATTTTGAAAACGCACGAAATATTGTATGCTACGTCAATTCCTCGTTACCAACTTTCTTAAGACGCGGATTTTTTTTTTCTTTTTAGAGCATTTAATACAGAGCAGTGTCACTCTTCTGTGAAAAATTGATTTGTATTGTTCCCCCATAGTATTTTTATTATTACTCAATTCCCGAGACGGGAAATGATATCAGAAAATGCTTCATACGAGGCTGAATTGTCACTTAGGATTAAAGTGCCTTCATTCCATTGTAACATTACACAGCTGCATTACACATGCGTGGCGTAATACAAATCCTACGTCAGTGTGGAATTAGGAGATTTATGATTCCAGTAACATATAAATGAATGTATTACTGCTTACGTAATGAGATTAAATTTATCCAATTAAGTAAACGTAATTATTTAAGAGAAACAGAGAGGCTGTTACGATTTAATAATTATTTAAAGCCGTTCCTAGCAGCTCAGTAGTATGATGATCATTCACTATTTACTTTGCATTTCAAACAGTGCCAGATGCTAATTAATCATTCTTATGAATTACAATATTTTAGTCTCGCACTTCATAAATCTGTGAAATGATAAACATAAGTTTGAAAAGTTGAATTTGTTCATTCTCGTGCGCTAGTTCTACGAAATGTAATAGGACCGTCGCTCTTCACTATGCAAAAACACATAGATGTGTGCTAATATCAATGTTTGTTTGTTCGATAATGTACCTGCGTGTTGGCTACTCCTCATGCAAACATTATTGTGGTGAGGGCCTGATTTAAATGTAAGCCCGTGCTTAGGGCACCCCCTAGCGTGGGGTGGGAGGAGGCAAAAATAACAAACTTTTTTTTACATACGTAAAAGTTTGCAATTGTTTTTAACTTTTAAATTGTTCTAAATAATTTTATTTCAATGTAAGTTTTAAAAATTTAGTTGTTATTGCTGACTCTGTTTTAATAAGGTTGATGAGTTCAGTACAAAACTAAGTCTTCACCATAGAGTGAGATAATTATAAGAAGTAAACCGCTCGCGCATGTCGTTCCTTCTAGTACGGAGCATGCATATCATCTGTACTACATAAGCAGAGGCAAACATAAGCAGTTCGTAAGGAATTTATTTTATTTTTTTGTATTTATACAATATTTCAAGAAATTGGAATACTTTATAATCGTTTATTTACATCACATTCAAGTTATAAATATATTGATAAAGAAATTAAATAACTTGAGAACTTCTTTTTAATACTGGATGACTAATCATGGTAGCCATTAAAATGCCGCAGTTGTCACAGGGAAGGGAATCAATTCTCAAAAAAAAAAAAAAGGAAAGAAAGAAAGAAAAAGAAAAAACTGGTGCAAACTGCACCATTGATTTGGGGCGTGGGTTGCGAAGTGTCTTTTTTCTTGGATGGTACACCATTACTTTTAGGGGATTGGAACCTCTGCAATGACGAAAACACGTGCGATTGAACACGTTCCTCGATTCTGTAATTCAATGGAACCTTAAAGGTTTGTTGTTATTAGTCTTAAAATATTTTAATCGGGCCCTGATTGTGGTGGACCCGGAGTATACTACAAAATCAAATCATCTGCAATATGCAAGAGAATTACATTGCATTATCATCAGAATGATCATCAGTCTATTCTTTTTCTCAGTCATCAGCAGGGTGATGTGAAATTGCAAATAATTAATTTTTATAATTCTGGTATGTTTTAGAAAGTTTTAATTTTTGTTTAGTGGTGTCTGGGTTAGATACGATGATTTAACTCCCCCTTCTAGAGGACATTAAGAACGTACAATACACTAAGAGTTTAAAAAACGAACTTCAGAAAACTAAAAAACCGAACAATTACGGTGAGTTCCTTCTGTGAAAGCACAGAGACTAAAAAGACTGCAAATTTACAGATTAAAAAAAGACTGAAGAAATTTAGTGCACACACTTCCAGTTTGCTTCACAAGTTGTTAGATACAGTAATGACATCAAATGCAGAATTGTGAGTAGGTACAGTTAAGAAATACAAAATAATACATTTATCAAAAAAAAAAAAAAAATAATAATAATAATAATAAATAAATAAATAAATAAATAAATAATCAGTTTGACACACTGAAGTTTCCACCAAACCCCTATTGCAAAACGATAAAAATAATTTAATTTATTTATAAATTTAGCCATATAAAAAAGGTGTGTTTATGATTCGGGAGAACCTAATCCGACAGCATTGTGAACGCCATTCAGGTCCTAATCAAAGCACTGTGACACTGCCAGGTTAGGTTTTCCCTAACTATACACGTTTAATGGAAACGTAAGAGAATATGAAACAGAGTGGCAACGCTTTTTAATCGACTTCAAAAAAGGTAGTTATGATTTCATCTTGCTTTTTTTTTGTGCATGTTTTCGTATTTCTCCAAGAATACTGGACCGATTTGAAAAACTCTTTGTTCGGAAGGTTATACTTTCCAGATGGTTCCATGTTAATTTTGTCTGGATCTGATGAGGGGTCCCAGAGAAATCTAATAAACTTAAAATTTTATACGTTGTGGCTACGTAGACCAGCTTTCGTCAGCTGCACGTCACTGGTCATGTGTTTTGGCGTGATTTTTTTCGGCGGAGGAATCTTGTCTTGAACAATATTTGATTTTCATGCATCGGGATGCTTGATTTTCACGGCTACGCCTGTTAGTTTTAATTATAATCTTACTAATGTGTTTATTACTCATGTAGCAAATGAGTAAATTAAATGCATTTTGCTACGAAAATAGTTGAATTAATTAGTTTAATACAATTTTTTTTTTTTGCTAATCAATAACTTCATTTAGTCATTAAAGTTTTTTTTTTAATATTTCAGTTTTGAAATATATTTAGTGTTCAATTCAAGGGGAATTGAAGAAGGGGGGAGATTTTTATATGTATACGACACGAGTGTGTTTCAGCTCCAGCTGCCTTTCCATGAAATCCCAAATGATAGGATTTAAATCCAATGAATTTGGTGACAGGGCTTAAATTAGAATCCTTCATCGTCATGCTGCTGGAACCACTCCAGCACAATTCTAGTCTCGTGACATGGGTCATTGTCCTAATGGAAAATGCCATTTCCAGTAGGAAAGACCGACTCCATATACATGTGCACCTCATCTGCCACGATGTTCAGATAATCCACAGCCTTCATAGTATGTTCTACCACAACTAAGGATCCCAGAGCCTGCAGGGAAAGTCCCCCAAACCATAATAACGCCACTACCAGGCCACCAGCCCAGTTATGACCAACGGTACAAGACGGGAGCGACTGTTCGCATGTAAGACGGCGAACCCTGATACGACTATCCATGTGATGAACGAGAAATCGCGATTCGTCGAACCAGACAACTCTCTTCCACTCATCCAGTGACCAGTCTCGGTGTTCTCGGGCCCACTGTAGGCGTAGTTGGCAATGACGATTGGTCAATTGAGGCTCACGAGTGGGACGTCTGGAGCACAGTCCCATATCCAACAGTGTCCGCTGAGCCATGTGTTTGGAAACACTTCCACCACACCTGCACTGTATTGAGCTGTCAGTTGATTAAATGCCTGCCTCTGATTTTGCTTTACCAAGCGGCCTAGTCTCCGACGTACCTTGTCTTTGATGACGCGTGGCCGTCCAACATACGCCTACTGTTAGTTTTACCGTCCTTTTTCCACTTTGCATAAGTACTAACAACGACAGATCGTGAACTTGCAGTTTCTGACATACTCGTTTTGAGTCTTCGGGCCATCACAACCTGCCCTCTATCAAATTCGCTGAGATCGTTTCCTTTTCCCATAATTCTCAAAAGAAAGTGCTTGAATGAAGCCTGGTCTTCTCCAGCATCAGTAATATACCAGCCCCATTTCATCATGTGGTGTCCACGTTATTCAAACGAATTATTTGAAAACGTTAAGGGTGGTGATAATGTTTTGGCTCTTCAGTGTATGTTTCACTGTTTAGCTATAAAAGGAGACTACAAGTTCTATTTTGAAAAGAACAGAATATATACAACCTTATAAAAACGGCAGATGTCTGCACTTTCTGTAAGGTTGCGTAAAATGATTTCCGCAATTTACACTGTACATTTTAATAAAAAAATATACTCTGATCTGAACTGTTTAAAATTCTTACCAATACATTTTCTTAGAATTACTAATTATTTGCTCGCATTGCATATGCCATATGTCTGTTCTTAATCAATAAGAAAAGTTATTTTTATTTTCAGCCTTCCTAGAACAAAATATTTAGCTGTCTGGGGTAAATTGGTACTGAAGCATTTACGCGTTAATTTGCAAAACACTATTCAGAACTAACGCCGCAATGATTCATTTCCTCCGAAAGTCAGATTTCATCTCAGATTAATAGAAGCCATCGTCATGTACAGATTAATATCACTAATGAAGGTCTTGTCTGAAATCCAAGTCTTTTAATGCATTTTTATCTTACAATAAAGCATGCATGCACTAAGGCTTGATAAACAACGAAGTTTTCCTTCCATAAATACATCTGCGATAACTGTTGTTGTTGGAAATAACTTATTTCTCAGATAGTTAACGAGTTCTTATATCTAAGCCTATCTTTTAATGCTCTGTTCGGCGGAAACAAATTCGTAAAGGATAATTCTCTCAAAAACACAACAGATGCAGAACTTCACTTTGACGGTAAACACTTGGGAAAAACATTGATGATAGCATGCACTACGTTCCATAATCACTGATATCGTGATCTAAAGTCATAAAGGAAAAGAAATAATGGTAGAAGAATGATTTACTCTCCAAGTTTTGAAGAAAAAGTATTGTTCTTTCTATGAATATATTTACTTTATTTTAACGTGTAAATTTTGAAAACGCTGCGCCGTAGGCTACTGCGGTTTTATGTAGTTTTTTTTTGAGCAATCGCGATTGCTAATTGTTTTCATTTGACCGTCCTTGATGTACGGTTTTTTTCAACCCCACCGCCCTATGCAGGCGCGACTCCTCCCGGTAACCGCTGCTCCTGGTCGGTGGCGTCCATGTCCTACACACACTCACACACATACACACACGCGTCTTTACTTACATACACACACGCCAACGTGCACACACACAAGCCTACTTATACACAACTATACACACGTAACCGCCCAAGAGGAGGGACAGGATTTGTTTCTAGAAACAAGCGAGTGGGGTAATAACCAATGTGTAGAGCCCTGTCGCAACTCGTGATTGCGAAAAACATAATTTGAATTCTAAATTTCAGAATTCAAATTAATTTTAAGTTTTTTTTTTTTTTTAAATATATTTAGCAGAAAACTCAAACGAAATTTGGCACACGTTAGAGTTTACATATTTCACAATAAATATAAAAGAGTTTATTTGAATCAAAAATCATTGTGACACACATTATTGGTACTAATCATTCAAACAAATGTTCCTGGTCAAACTGAGACGAACATCAATAAGTTCCGCACATAACTAAACGAGCCTACTTCTCCACATACCAACATCGACTTTCTAGCATCTGATTCATATCTCTTAAATAAGTAAGACTGCAATTATGTCAAAAAAATATTTTAAACATTTTAAGCTGATTTACAAAAACAAAATATATCTTTCTCATCTAATGAAATATATACAAAATAAAGAAAATAACGAACAAATAAAGTAGTAGCACCTTTTAAACAATGCAACTAATATTCGTATATCTTTTTCAATAAAAAAATTTTTAAATCGTTTTCAGAAAAAAGAAAAAGAATAAAATAAGTGAAAATAAAAACGTACAGAAATAAATGACTTTTATATAAAAAAAGGTTATTTCCTTTATTTTTTTTTAATTGGATAAATATTAAGCGTCTCGGATTTTATTGTACCACGTTGCAAAACATTTAACAAAAAAAGGAAATAACACATTGTATACATTTTTGAAAATAATTTAACAAATAATGTAATAAATATATAAATAAATCATATAATAATTGAAACTAAATAAATAATAATAACTTCCTCCCAAAAAAAGTTGTCAGAACAAATCGTTCTTTCAGTTAAAAAATAAAGCACTCCGACTTTCCTTTTGCTTTCCGTTACCAAAAAGAAAATAAATAACCTGATACATTAGAATGAAAATAAAAAGAGCTGGAGTCTTCTGAATTTGATGGTTTTGATTTTGGGGTAAACGAGTTGGAGTCAGAAGTCGAAGGTTTTAAAATTCCAAGAACCGGAGCCGGTCATATTCAGTCCGAGTCTATTTCTGCTAAGGCTGCGAAGTCAGTCTTAGTCGTGAAATTGGAGTCGGACTGATTTTGGGGAACATAAGTAATAGTCGAAAGCATTAACCTTCTAGGAGTTTCCGCAGATTTGGTATGGTATATAAACGAAATGAATTCATTTTACTATGATTCAGTCAAATTTATCAATGACACTCACCAATGTATACCAAGTCTACAAAAAATGGTATTTCGTTTTTTTTTTTAATTTTTTTTTCCGACTTCACTCAAAAACTAAAATTAACAACACATTCAAAATCTGCAAAACTTTTTGCATACTTTGGTAGTTTCTGCCAAAAGAGCCAATGAAAAAAATGAGTTGTTCAAAAACTACTTTTAATACAGCTATTTTTTTTTTTTTTTGAAAAATAGATAAAAATCAATTATTTTTCTCCCTTCCAATTTTTCGAAATTGAACTTCCAAAAACGCAATTGTAGACAACATTGAAGATTTTTGCAAAAAGGGAGTTCTGGAGTAGTTCCCCTAGTATTTTTTTTTCAAAATTTTAGTCCTAAAAACCTAAGCAGTATTCTACGATAAAAAGAGAAGTTTTTCAAAGGTTATTTAAATTTAAATTTTTCGTAAGTCATGTTTGAAAAACCTAATTTTTGATAATATTTAAGGATGGAGGTTCGGAGGCCCTTGCCCGAATATTTTCTGAAATTGAAGTTTAAAAACGTGATTGTAAAACCATATTTAGTAACAATAGCGCCGGCAATCTTTCGACATTGAAGCTCTAAAATTGCAATTTTGAGTGATTTTCGAAAGCAGTTTCAAGCGATGTTGTTTCGTATTCGGAGCTCTCGCAAAATTGAAGATCTGGAAAGTAAATTTGAGATGCTCCGTAATGCTTTTTCCTGGAATGGAGGGGGGAGATTCGGAAGAGTGGCATTTTGAAAACTTTCTTATTTTCAGGCGAACTTGAAAAAAGAAAAATAATAAGGAAAAAAGAAAAGAAATAGGACGGTGGGGAAGCAGCTGACCAATTAGTTGAAGCAATTGAGAATTTTGAACTCCAAGATTTCTTTTTGAAAGAAATTCAAATTTTACCCCAACATCATTATTTTTCCTTTTTTTTAAAAAAAAAAGTCCCTTTGTTTTCCAAAGACGCGTTTTCCCTCCTTCAATAGTAAATATTTTCGTAAAACATTCATCTAAGCATTCTGGAGGAAGAGAGGGAGGGGGCACGGGGTGGTGCAACCAGAGTTGTGCCCTGTGGACCCCTACCCTCCTCTGGTTGCGTCACGGAATAGGAGGGTACTTATTATATTTCTAAATTGAAGGATGTGATATTGTAGAGAATATTGAACCTTAAAATCTGAAACTGAAACTTGGCGGTAAAACGAATAATTCTAAAAAACGAAATTATTAAAAAGGCATTGAATTTAATATCCAAAACAAACACATTGTCCAAAGCTCTTTCTTTAATTTAACACACAAATAGCTGAAGGAAACGGGGGTGGAGGAATTGAGTAATTATGGTCAAGTCGTTACTTTTCGGAACTAAAAGGTAAATCTAAATTATTGTCGACAAAATATGCATATTACGCACAAGTAAATAATATGCAAATGTGCTTTCCTTATTTTTTTATGTATGTTGACATGATGCAGTGAAATGACCACGAACAATAGTTAAAAATCACAAAAAGACACATTGCACGTAATATAACATATTCATCGCAAGAACCAAAAGGGGAATAGCAAGTTTCTAGCGGTGCTTCGTATGTTCAACCTTGTGAAAATATAGACATACCGAAATAACATTCATGGCTCCACATATGAAACAGTGAGAAGGAAAGCGATGTCAGTGGCAAAATTAAAAATTTGGAGATAACCAGTACACATGGTAGGTGAACCTCTTCTCTGTCTTGGGGTAAGAGTTGGTACAAGTAGTCCTGGTAGTTGCTGCTATACAGCATGATTTAGAAAAAAAATCAATAAAAGCCTACCTAGGACGTTATCTTTAAACGCGTTTTACTTAAAACTTAAAAATGTCCACTTACATTCCTTTGCTCCTTCTCACTGCCGCATATGAAGAAAATTGCTATTGTATGCATCAATTAGCATCATGTATTTTCAGTGTAAAAGATTGTACTTTTGAATAGCATATTTAGACACAACAAGGCAATCATTTTTCCTTATAGATAGGCATCAAGTCGGATTGCTTGTTTCAATGAGCAATATAATTTCACCGCTACTTTTAGAGATATATTTTTCTTTCTTTTCTTTCTTTAAACCAAAAAAAAAAAAAGAAAAGTTTTTTTTTTTGGTTTGAGATTCCTCCCCCCCCCCCCCGTTTGTAGCATTTTTGATTGGTAGAGCTCGGCGCCTTTTTGACTCTGGTGCCATCGTGCCCCGCACGACCTTTCACATAGGGTCGGCGCGGCCCTGGCCGGGGCAAGTTTACGCATTGGGTACATATACGCAGTGCCTTTTTTTCAAAACAAGTTATAAATGGAGAGCCAACAGTCATACCAGATTAATGCTACTCCCTAGCAAATATTCTCATACTTTTTTGAGCATCAGTCGAGCTTCAGTTTAGCATGCAGATAGAAAAATATGTTTTCTACCAAGACGAGTAAAATTTGTGTTGAACGTTTTGAAGCTTAATGTGAATAAGTAATACAAATAAAAATATACAAAAACAAATAAATATATAAAAAATAGCAAAATTTCATCATTTTTTTGAGAATTGTTTTATTTGGACAGAAAAGTTATTAAATTTTGTTGCAAATCAAAAATAAATCCAAACTTGCCGACGGGGCACGTTTATGCATTTTCATCGGGGCACATTTATGTATGTACTTACCCCGTGTTCGGGGCAAGTTTACGATTTGGACTTGGACTCAAAAAACATTTTTTTGCGGTTAAAAACACAAGGTGATCAACCACTGAAAATACAAATTTTGACTTCATTAGTTGCTTTATAAAACCACAGTGTCAAAAACTTCCTAGGTTCAAACATAAAAAATAGAAAATTCGTTGAAAAAAATCCTCGTAAATGTGTCCCCGTCAACCCTTTAGTAATTTATTAAGCCTCACGAGGCGGCACGTTTTATTTTTCAGAATACAGTTTCGCATGCAACTGCTGGTAATGCACGGAATCTTTATCAACTTTCATAAGAAATTTTACAGATGCCACGAATTAAACCAAGCAGAAAAAAAATACAAATATAAACGCAATTACTTTTTATCGTTTTCCCCAAAATATTCCAAACCAAAAACCAAACTATGCTTTGTTTTTCCTCATAGAAAAAATAATTTCTTATTCACTGAAGAAAAGATAACTGCTTATTCCATAAAATTCCCAGAAAAAAAATATTTAATTTTTCTTCGCGCAGTTATTATCGCTCCACTTTTCCGTAGTAATATACATTTCTCAAATTTTGAGTCATTATCATTTACCGTGATGTCATTTCATTTTGGTGGACGAGGGGAAAAGCGAAAATAAAGACTCAATGCGTATGATAAATTTCCGTTCATCTGCCTAATTGAGCTTCTGACGTGCTTCCTTGTTGCTGAATTTAATTATGAGAAACTCTTACAGATTATTTTCCCCATTAATTTTGCTAAAAAGGGCTTATTTTTTCATTGCAGCGAAGGGATTACAATGTTTGTTAAGAAAAATGGCTTCTAATAAATAAGGTCTGTTAATATACTTGCAAAACATTTGACAGAAAAAAGTGCTAATCACCAGGAAGATTTAGATTCTAGTTCCTTAATTTGCTCTGATGAAATGTCTGATTTTTGTTTAGTTGAAAACAATGTATATATATGTAAAGACAATGTATATATACATTACAGATTTATCTTTACCAATTGATTATTATTGCAATTTGCTGTTTCATTGCATTTGAGTTATATATATTTCGAGCAAACCAGTTAGTAGTTTTCCATTTGCTTCAATGTTACTCAAAGAAAAATGATTCATTTAAGTTATAGACAGTTCTTACTTGCGTATATGTTATACATACATTAAAGTCTTTTCAGATGGCATTTGTTGCAAAGTTTGGATCTAAATAAATGGAACACATGATGCCGTTTTCCTTTCGATGATTATAAACAAAGTCCAAGCAAATACTGATCATCCCAAAACAAGGACAGAACTACAGTCACCGAATCTGTTACTGAACAGCTCAGTAACAGATCCAGTGTGTAGTCTTGCCCTTCTTTTGGGCTGATCAGTCGAGAATAGCCATTTCAGAACTGCAGGCAAAAAAACTCATACAGAAGTTGAATACATCTACACATTTGTAGTTAAAAATATTTTCACACATCAGTGAGAAGCTCACAAACATGTAGGAGTATCGCTTGCTTAAAAAAGTGTCAGCATTTTAAGAAGTTAGTTACAAGGCGAGATAACAATACTGTGAATTAGGCGATTCGAACTCGATTACTCAAAATGGCTATAGAGCAAGTTTTTCACGGATAGAATTTTAGAGCGAACAGGAATTCCTCCTCATTAGAACGAACATTTTTGGGAGATAATCATTGGACTTAAGTATCAGCTTTTTTATTGGGTATCTTTACTAATAATAAAGCTGAAAATCTGTCTCTGGATGTCTGGATGTGTGTATGTCTGGGGCTCTGGATCTCTGTACGTCTGGTACGCGCGTAGCGCCTAGACCGTCCTGCCAATTTACATGAAATTTGGCACAGAATTAGTTCGTAGCATAGAGTTGAGCATCTCAAAGCGATTTTTTGAAAATTTGATTTTGTTCTTTTTCTATTCGAATTTTAAGATCATTTTTCCGGGCAAAATTATCATGAAATGGACGAGTAAATTACCAAGTTATAATAACGTGAAACCGCAACATATGCGAGCAAATGAACATAGCAAATTGGAGAGAACTTCATCATCCATTATTTGTAAACATACAGGCAAACCAATTGACCTTTTAAATTTTTTTACTACTGGCAAAGCCGTGCGGGTACTGCTAGTACTTAATATATGATTCGTGTATGGACTTCATCCCTTTAACATCATTAAACTACAGAAGTTCCCTCATCGTACCAAAGCTTGACCACGCAGAGAAGGCAGATGAAGCTTTATGTGTATCATTTGTAACAGGTTGTTTGTTGTTATTTTGTAATAGATTGGATGAACGAGAAACACGCCTTTTACTTAGCACTCTGCGCTTTTGGCTACTTCTGCCTGTTACAAATTGTACAAATCACGTTTCTGCTACAAGGTCATCATCTACCATCTGTTCGTGGTCAAGCTTTAATCTGAACATCACTTTGTTAGTGTAAAGAGTAAAACCTGTCTACAACGATAATGTTGTGGCCTAAAAAATAATTGTTATAGACAGGTTATCGTTATAGAAAATTTTGATTATTCATGCTGAAATTTTGCTGGGACCAAATGAAATATTGTTACAGACAGGTTTATTGTTATAGACAGCATCGTTATACACAGGTTTCACTGTAAAAATAACCATTCGCTAATCTCCATTCCAAATGTAAAATTTAATTTAACATAGAGGCACTTAAGCTCACTGCGTCAACTTAAGCAAGGAAAGTAAAATTTCTTACGATTAAAGAAAAAGTGCGGTACTTCGATACGCAGCATATATTCGATACTGATATCGATTTGAACGGCATCAACCATTATCATCTTCATCTTTTAGTTATATGAACTATATGTCTTTCTTTCTCTGATTCATCATTGGTGTTGTGCGTCATAAAAGTAATCGTTTTCAATAACGCCGGACTTGAAAAAAAAAAAAATAATTCATAAAGTAATTTGAATTTTGTCATCTGGAATTCAAATTATGTTTTTCGAAATCACGTGTGTGTGTGTAGGTGTGTGTGTGGTTGTGTGTATGTGTGTGTAGATTTGCGTGTGTGCATATGTGTGTGTTGGTGTGTATGTGTGTGCGTGTGTGTATGTAGGATATGGACGCAACCTGGAGACGGTTTTCGCTAGAGGAGCAGCATCGTGAGGCCGGTCGACGGTGGTGCTGCAGAAGGAGGCGGGGAGAAAGTAAAATCATAGGAAACAGTCAAATGAAATCAATAAGCAATTGTGATTGCTCAAAAAAAAAAAAAAAGAAAAAAAAAAAAAAAACTTCTATTTCGGTTCTTTTTGAAAAAAAAAAAAAAAAACGCTGATATGTACTTAAGGAATGGTTTAAAGCAAATTATGATACATAATAATATTTTACATATTAATATATATTAAAATTAAAAGCTCAAGTTTAAAGTTCCGAGAATAAATTGAAAATATATTCCTAAAAATGTCTCCTTTGGCCAAACTCATTTGTGATTAAATAAATCAAAACTACCTAGTCTATTACTGAAAACAATTAAAATTTTGTTACAATGAAACCTTGTGTATAAGGATACTGTCCATAACACTTTTTTTCCCCAGCAAAATGTCAGCATGAACAATCAAACTGTCTATAACGATAACCTGTCTATTACGATATTTTTTTAGGTCCCAACGATATCGTTGTAGACAGGTTTTACTGTATAAGATATTTATTACGTATTTTGCAAAAAAATAATTTTAAATCATTCATTAATTTTCAGTCTAAAATTATAAACCCATTTCAAAAGCATTCAGAGAAGCAAGATAGTTTTTTATCGTGGTTAAAATATACTTGGTGTAACTCTCGTTTTCTTCTACGAATGAATCGTTTCTGCAACCTATTTGGAGCAGAAACGGGAAACGGTTGAAATTTTATTTCCATTTCAGAAGCGAGCAATCTCAATAGGGCACCGAAATGCGTGATAAAAGATTATCTAGAAGTAACACGCATTCCGTCACATCATTAATCGAATAAGTTTCATAGTTTATTGCCGCGAGGTTCTTTCGGAATGGCCTTTTACTCTGCTTGTAACTACATAAAATCTTGGTTGAAGCATTTGCCAAAAGTAACCGCCCTCTCCTAAGCAAATATGGGGAGGAGCTTTCTGTTCTTAACGAGTTTTTCTTTGTCTGAAGTTTTTTGCTTTTTCATTCAAAGAGTACTACATTGAAGTCACTTATATTAATTTCTCGTTGATGTTGTAAAGGAAACAAACGGGATTCAAGTCTTAAATGGTAAGCAATTGAAACAAAGTCGAAATACAGTATAACTTCGATTTAACAGTTTTCTGATTTAACGATTTCCCCAATTTAATGATACATTTCACTGTTCCGAATTGTTTGCATTTAATGTATATGTTCTTCGATTTAAACATATGCTTGATTTAAATCGAAGTTATACAGTATTTACTAAAACATACTGCATGTGGATATTTTGTGTAAAACAAGACTTTTTTTCAAAGGCAAAAACAAAGTCTTTTTATTATTACGAAATGTATAATAATGCATGTTATAATTTATAAAAATTTATTGGTGTAATCTTATTGTAATATTATTGTAAGCAATGTAATATTTCATATTATATACGTAAGCATTTGAAAAGTTTGCAAACATAACAATTTAATCACAACGGTAGAAACGACGCCATTAGGTAGGGAACATGCAAAATTACTTTAACACATTGAAGCTCAAGCTTTTTTGCAACTAAAAAGGAGTTATTTTTGCAGAAAAACACGTGGAAACAAATTACATTATATTTTTAAAAGTTTTAACACTATTTCTAGTAAATATTTTCTTCACATTAAAATTCATTCGTAGAGTATATTGTTAATAGTAAAACGATTTTAAATACACAAGGTGTCCGAAAAATCCAATAAACATTTTAAAAATTTATAGAAAAGCAATTAATTGCCGTATTAATATGCGGTTTGCGTCATAATACTTCGATGTTAGCTAAAAGTAATCGCTGTGTCGCCGTAATAAGAATTTGTTTTTCTTACTGTGTTGATACAGTCATCAATGTAAATAACTTACATAATTATACTTTTTTTTCTTTACTTTCTCCCCCTTTTTTATGATGTCATAAAAAATGTTTGAATTTAAGAAGCATTATGATCTAAACCGCATATTGATACGACAAATTTTGAAATGTGTCAGGGACTTTTTAGACACACTGCATTATGATTTAAATACATGTTATTACAATTTAAAAATAAATTTATTTTATGATAAAATTTAATATAATTTGTTTATTCTTTCAACATTTCTTATATTTTTGCATTGCATATCAACATCATTAAATCCAACCATCATAACGTAATTCTCTTGAATCAGTCTGACAAGCACAATAGTATTTACATTGCATTTAGCAGTACATTAGCTACCAGTTTGTTTTGCTCTCTTGGCTCCCTTAAGAGGTTTTTCGCCTCCAGCTCGTTTAATTCCTATTGCAGGCAGATGAGTGTTAAAAAGCACGAAACTGCAGTCCTCGGATGGAATGACTGAGCTGGCGGTGTATTGTATGTATTTCTGCCTTAGCCCTGGCTTAGGGTGCTAACTTAGTGCAAAACAGTTGCATTTTTGGATATTTTAGTTGATCCCTCCCTCTGCATTTGAAAGTGCTTTAGAACTTTACAGAGAGTTTCTATGAAAGTATATTTTTCAAAACTTCCATAAAATAATTTAACTTGCTGGTGAATTCCAGCGGTAACGGAAGGACAGTTTGAAAAAAAAAAAAAGATGTATTTCTGACTGTGAGCATTTCAAAATATATATTTCTTGAAAAACTTATGCATAGATTTTTATACACATCATAGTAAGTTGCTAAAAAAGTTAAAGTCAGGAGTTTTTTGCCAGTAACCTTTTTTTTAAATGAAATTTAAAAAGCGGTAACGGAAGGACATTTTTGCAACATGATTTTCACGCAATCATGTTCTCCCCAAAAGTTCAACCAAAGTATAAAATGGAAAGTTCTACAAAAAATATAGAACACACGGGAGTGTTCAATCATTACAATTTCACCTCTATTTTTTAAAAATAATTATTTTAAGCACATAAATTATGTATTTGTTAAGGGTAACGAAGGGCAGCAACGGAAGGACAAAGAGTCGAAAAAAATTTAACTTGGTAAATTTCAATTTACAAACATTTATTCAGCTAATACAGCAGTTTAAAACCATGACATCTGATACCTGAGATATCTGTTACAATTTTGAATTCTTGAAATAGTCAAAAATATTATCAGAATTCATTGAACATTTATCCTCTTTGTCAGGGAGTACAAAGGTCATTCCCAAATTATTTTGCATTATCAAACAATATATTTTTTCTCCCTCATCTTCTATATAAAGTACCTGTCCAACATTGCCCTTTGTAAATTTCTTTCCCTTCCATTTAACTAACAAAAATTGTCCAAATGTTATGAATTATTTGGCATATTCTCATTACATGGTGCTTTTGATTCAGCTGTATCTTTTTTTTAGTATTATTTATAATTGTCAGTTTGTTGACTGTCAGTCTGAAGTGAAATTTCCTTCGATTTGTTGAAATTGACTTCGTTCGATAACATAACTTGTTACAGGAATCAAATAGTGCGTATTTTGTGCGTCAGGATGAGAATGAATATTACTCCATCTTTTTGAAAATTGCTCTTTGAATTCATTGATCTCTTCGCAGTGTATTTAACAGTTGAACTAATGCTCTCAACAATGCTTTCCTGTGACTTTTGTTAACAGATCTGAAAGCAGTTTCAGTATTGTATCTGTTCCAATATAAATATCAAGTTTGTAAGCAGTTGTTTCTGTTTAAATTGGCTTGTCATATCACAAATATGTCAAACCAAAATGATTGTCACATGCTTAGGAACTTTTTAGTGTAGTTTTCACGACTTTATCGCATACACAACGCAACATTTTGCGCATAAAATCACAAAACATTTTTCAAAGCAATTAAATTAAAGTTTTTTTTTTTAAATTAAAGCTCACATAATTTTTGTACAAATATTACTTATATATGTTTTAAATTTGACTTCTAACTTTAAACAATAGTTTGTTTTTAACTAACATTCTAAAATTTTACCCGGTATTAGCTTATAGATAAAAATCCTTCCATTGTGGTATTTTTTTGTCCTTCCGTTAGCATTAAAAACCACGTAAATTAAATCTATATTTAAATTCTAAATGAACCTCCTTGACTAGGAACATAATTCTGCTTTGAATAAAATTACATTAGCTTCTATACCCAATAGGTTTTTGGTGAACTAACTGAGATGTAGTATTTTGGTAACGGAAGGACATCAAACTGTCACCTTATTAATGGACCTATTTTACGTTTGAAAAAAAAAAGAAATTTTAACTTACGTACTAAAAAGTTTAACTGGACATTCAAAAGATATAAGTTAACCTAAACATTATATGCTGACATAAGTATATTGATATTACAGTACGTAATGAAAAAGAGATTTTTTGCTCTGTAAAAGCACAAAGAGAAAACTTGATTTTCTGAAAGTCATCAAATTAGTGGGAAAAAAACAGGTTAAGATTCAAGAAATTCATTCATTTTTGAAGAGGATGGTATATGGCAAGTGACAGAATATTAATTTTTAAAATGCAAGTGTCATGTCCCCTTTTTCATGGAATTCACCTGTTCATAATAAGGTGAAATTAGTATAGTTTCGTTGACCAAAACCCCACAGTAAATAATTTTAACTGAACTGGTAATAATAACTGCTCATTAGTTTCCTCCTTCTGCAAAATACGATTTGAGGAGGGGAATAAAAAAAATATTTCAGACTTTAACTTCTTTTTCTTGGCTTTCTATGATTATCAACTACCTCCAGCAGTTATTCTTCTCCAAAATGACAACATGTCACGAAAACATTCCTTTTATGACCTATAAAGTGGTTATTTTGGGATTAGCTCTTTAAGATACAATGCCACGTTTCGTACAACCGGTACTAAAAATACCTTAGAAACGTTTTCCACTAATTTATTGAAATTTTAATAAAGATGTGTTAAAATGCGTGATTATAAAATATAGCGCCAAAATTCTTTCGTATTTTAAAAACTTGACACCATATTTTGCGAGTGTATTGCTCATAGGTTTAATCACATTATATTCACAATAACTACATTTATTCCCTTTTAAATATTACTGTTTGTAAATTAAGAGGAAAAAAACATATAAATTACTTACAATACTGTTTTTTAATGCCTTTTGGTTCATATATGCAGTATGTTTTCTGTACAAAAATCTCACTGATTTGCAAAATTCTCACAAATGCAAAAGCTGCATTTTAACTCGAGTATTTTTGCTCAAAGCACCGTATAACATACAGATTACATGAACACCATAGATATATAGATATATAGATATACAGATAGAGAGAGAGAGAGAGAGAGAGAGAGAGATACTATATATACGCATGAAAGTTTTTTGGAGCGTAACTCTCCATTCGAATTACATTATTCCTTATTTTTTGTTTATCTAAATAACAGCGAATGCACTGATCGAGTAACGCTGACGTCATTAACAGTGAAACTCGACCAACAGCATGATAATTTGATAATATTTTTCGGTAATACTTGATTTCTACGGAAATGCTTTATTTTGACAAGCTTAACTGTATCCGGTGACGTAACCGTTTTACTGGTAAGACTCATTTTAAGAGTTTGGGGAAACACAAATATGGTCAACAATGAACACTATCTACTGGAGTTTAGGGTTAATTCACTGGAGTTAGAGTTAAAATTTCAACTATCACAATATCACCAAGCAGGCAATTGTTTCGTTCAAATGTAGAAGCAATTTTCTCCCGCCATACCTAGACGAGCGATTTTGTAGTGTAAGTTATAAAAGCTCGCGAACACATATCCTTCCAATAAAGAATTCTATTTTTACATTAATTAGAAAGTTCTTCAAACTTTTACTTTATTAATAAACTATAACATCGAGTACCTAATATCTTACCGAAACAGAAAAATCCAAATACTGAAGGAATCTTAACAAAACTGAGATTTTAATTAATTTGAAGATTTCCCCGGACATTTCATTCATTCATTATTTTTGTTTGCTTCGCGACGTCGAAAATAAATATTTAGATCTCGTTTTCAGACTCAGTAAGCTCCTTTTTTTTTGCTTCTCATCCTGTCGCCATGTAGAAAGCTTGGTGATAATATTTGCGTTAAGCTTTATTGCTAATTCTTGTGATTGTTTCGGATTCCCAGCAAGATAATTGCTTTTTCTGGAGCAAGTCAAATTATTTTGGCTAATTCTTAGTCCTAACATAAATAATCGTTAATGATTTATTGTTTAATATAAGAAACTTTTTTATGAAATGTCCTGCTGAAGTATTTTTCTTTAATTTATTTTGTCTTCCCTCTGTTAAGTAATTGGATGTCAATAAATAATAAACGTAGATAAAATCACAAAACAGATAAGAAAGTAAAACATACGCCTATTTAATTCCTTTCATTAGACTATCAAATTTACTTTCCCTTTTCCGTTGAAAGAAAATTGTACACGAAAAGAAAAAGCATAAGGAGACAAACTTTATTCGTTAAAAACATTTTCCAAAATCTTCTTAAATACGTATAGCTACAACAAAACAGTTATTCATAAATAAAAGAAATTTCTAATGTTTGTTAGTTAAAATATTAAAAACTTTATTAATGGACACAGGAAAAATGTAAACTTATTGAAAAGTTCTTCACGCAGGAAAGAATTTTTCAAAACGTCTCATTCTTTTCAACTCGTAACTTACCAAAACATTTGTAAGTATGTGTGTATGTAAGTCAGTGCATCGCATAGAGAAAAGAATGTTTAGCTTATTTCCATGATGTTTGACAGAAGATTCGTTGAAAGCATAGGTGTTCTTACCTCAAACCGGTTTTACTAAAATTATTTTTTCATTTATAGGTTATTGAGTTTATAAATTTTGTTTTTGATTTGTTACCATTTAAGTGTTTTTAATTTTGGCTTCGAATATTACGATTCTTAGCCCTTAACAAGGGAGGTGCGGTCTCACACACCGCTCAAAAGTTCATCCGATAACAACAATTTCATTTTCAGTCCGATCGAATTCTTTTTCCTAATAGCTGTTTGCTTTGTGACCTTGAACACCCCCTCTTGCTTATCAGTATCTTTAGGCAAGTGCATCTGGTTTAAATTTCATTGCATTCTTCAGGAGCGGTCTGTGAGACTGTACTTCCTCTTCAGTGTTCCTATTTTCGGCAGTAGTAGACAATAGGCTCTTAACGTTAGAGCTGCGGATATAGGTACCTTTATCTTACTCGTGTTATGAGGAAGAGATGCAAAATACTCTAAATAAGGTTAAGAGTTGTCTGAAATGTCACAAACGTTACGCAATGATGTTCTAGGGACAATAAAGGCTGAATTATTCCTCGAAATACGGCGCGAAATACTAATCGTTAAAGGGCTGTCAAAATTTTCCCATAAATTAAAATAATCAATTTTGTGGTACTAAAATGTTCAGTATATATTAAACAACCAAAAAGAAACCATTAATAAATAATAGATTCATTTTTATTACGAGTAATTATTTATTTACTTCAGCATATGATTTTCTCGAAAAATCTTAAGACTCTAGCAAAATTTCCTTGGAGAAGGTATATTTCGATTCAAGATTCAAAAATATTTTTTCCCTTGCTGATAAAAGTTCAAAGAACATCTGAGGGAAATTACAGGAATTTATCTTAATTACACGATTTTTAAGAATTTTTTAAATACAGCGGTCTCTGAGATCTCACTTCTCCGGTTACGTTAATTGAAAAATACGAATTAAATAAACAAAACGTTCGTTTTTGCAGAAACACATATCAACTGGCAAAATCATTTTACCGACTTAGCACATTCACATACTTTTTTATTTTCCTAAATTTCATTTAAGGGTGTACTACAGCTATTATATTTCTATTCCTTTTAAGTTGCTCATCACCCACATTCTGTTAAAATACATCCAAAATTTACATGCATTAAATATGCAAATTATTCATCATCCTTGGGGATTAATTAGTCTTTTGATTGAAAGTTTTAACATTTGTAAAGCTAATTGTTTATTCTGGGGTAAAATCTTCAGCATTTTATCAATGTCATCGGAAGACACTCGTAAAACTTTGTTGAGTTATGTCTCACACTTTTCACGCAACAAAATTTTAACTATGCCTCTGAGAATTCAGAAACTTTAAAATGTTTTGCTATCAAGAAGAGAAAGGTTCAATTAATGCCTGCCCATTCATAATTTATGTCACCCGAGAATTAATTGGATACAATGAGTACATTTACATTCAGTAATTATTTTAAAATGTATTTTTTTTTTTTTGGAAAATGCATTGCAATGTTTAAACATGACAATATCTTCTTTAAAATATTTGTCGATTGAATTTTATAGGAGTTCATTTTTAAAATGAGTTATGTATGTATGTTGCTAGTTGCTTATTATGTCAATCCGTTCAAAGAGACATATTTATAACACCTCTACAACTGTATTTTAGCAATTCTTGAAAAAAAAAATTTCTTGAAAAACAAGTTGAGTGTATTTTTACATTTTGTGTTAAATAAAATATTAGCACCATGTAAAGTTAAACGCAAGAACAATAGTTTTCTTTTAATATTACATTTTTTTTATTGTTGCTTTATCTTTAAAATGCCAACCATTGTGTTACATATCAAACTAGTACGATAGTAGAGATTTGGATATCAAAATTTCTGGAACTATTTTGAGTGCTGAGAAAAAGCAACAGATCAGCCCAGAATAAGGCACATAGTAGGGCATAAACTTTATTAAGTTATTTCAGAAGCAATGAAAGGAATTACTGCTTTAAATATTTACTTAAACAAATAATTACGAAATTAAAAATATTGCAGCAAACACTTGCATTTCATTCATTGAGTATTTGTACACAACGTGTAATATCATATTTGCATGGCATTCTACATCCATCTAGCTTGTGTGCGACTGTTAAATTATGCTCACATACAATATTGATGTATGCATAGTATTATCAACATTTTTTTGGGAGGGAGGGAGTAAATTTCCTCATGATCATCCTCTTGCATCCGCCCCTGGATTTGCGTTTCCCTTTTTGGTTATTTTACTCTGCACACCAATTGTACAAACATACATTTAAATCGGCAATATGAGAAGACAAAAAGCATTCCCTTACTTGAACAGCTGTTCAGGGTGTAATGCTAGTGGTGTAAATCAGTTTTTTATACCACCCATGGAATTAACATCAATAATTTTCTGCTAGGTGGAAGTTATTATAATTAGAAAAAAAATTCTTGCAAGCTCATGACTTTGTTTAAGTAAACTCTTGGCAAATGTAATATGAGAGGTGAAAGCTATTGAAAATTACTTTGAAGCAAATTATAAGATATTATCGCAAACGTACTAAAAATGCATATATTTAAATACAAATAATTCCCAAAAAGCAAAAGTTAACGTAGTCTTAATTGCTTGATGATATTAAAAAACAATAATAATTTAAAAAAAATTACTTGCATCCCTAAGTTTGACATTATAAAAATCTCAATTAAATAGAAAACAATCCATCTATTAAACGTGTCAATATTTTAAAAGAAAAAAAAAGAGATTAAATTAAAATTTAGAATTAGTGTGCTATTAACAGACTTTGCGGCTACGTATAAGATACATTTTCTGTTTTACGAAAAATAAGTAGTCGCTAATCGCGAATAAAAAAATTGGCATTATTGTTCATTACACTTAACTTAGAATTAACTGTTTCATTTTGACGTGTAATTGCAACAATGAAAGACAAACCACTCTTTCCTGTTACGCTTTCAGTACTAAACATGCATTATATATTCAATAAGACATCTCCCATGACTCTGCGATATTCACTAAGTTTAAGATTATTCTAATATCCATTAAAGTTCAAAATAATCCACCAATTATGTACCTCAAACTATTAACATTGTACTGTGAAATTAATAAACAATTAGCAAACATGCTTGCTACGCAACCGGAGTTTTTCTATTTTTGAAAAGGAAAAACGTAAACTAGTTGCCAAGCACAAACATACCCGTAGGGGAAGGTAGCCCAAAGCGTTTAGGTTTTCGAAGAACGCTCGAAAAGTCTAGTTTTCTGATTTTTATCGCAACAATTTCGGTTTTACTCTCTAGCAGGGTTTTTGAACTTCAAAATTGAAAGCGATTTTTGTATTATTTCAAACTAATATTTATTTATTATCAAACTTTAACAAACATTTGAAAAACCCGCTTTGCCCTACCAGGAAGCCTAAAGCGGGTAATCTTAACTAATTGTGACTTTTTTTTTGTGTATATTTGACAATAAAATATGAAGTTATATATAATGAAAATAATTGACAAGCTACCTGCCATTATAAAAAGAAAAATATTGAAAAGTTGTACGTATCCAATTTAAAGTCAGCACATTTGTTTATAAAACATAAAGAAATAACTGATTAAATTATTAGACTAATTAATTGCCTTCCTTAAAAATAACTCTTTAAAGTGATACTTATTCTATTGAAATAGAAATTCTAAGTGAGCACACGAGTCAAGAAATTATAAATAAATGTATGATTAAATCCTATACCCGCTTACTCCGAAGGCACGTTTTTTTTTTTTTTCAATAATTATAACCTGAAATTAAAAAAAAAACTTTTATGAATGACTATCGTAGTTTGTAGGTGGATGGTGTCAGAATAAAGTAATATTTTTGACAATTGGAAAATAAACTGGTCATTGACTAATCACAAGTTACAAAACTTTTTTTTTAAAGAAATGTATAATTTACTGTAAAAAAATTCCGAAACCTTACTGAGTATTTCCGTGTAACGTGTCGGGGTTTCTATGGTTTTTTTACACTTCTTGCAAAAATCAAGTATTATTGTCAAAAAATTTCCTGAATTGCTACAAGTTGCACGAATGCACACTTCTCACTGGTGTGAAAAAT
The DNA here is from genome assembly GCF_026930045.1 of Uloborus diversus. Lineage (NCBI taxonomy): Eukaryota > Metazoa > Arthropoda > Arachnida > Araneae > Uloboridae > Uloborus > Uloborus diversus. The sequence goes on from NC_072737.1 coordinate 135,563,687, forward strand.
ATTTTTAGCTCCCAGTTTAAAGCTTAACTGTGCGTATTTATAAAGTGAATCGGCTTCAGATTACTTACGGCCCGTCCATGCTGATAAAGCTCCCAAAGGGAGCGAATAAGTATGGACTATGCTGCTTTGCAAGAGTTGCAGGCGTGAAAAAGTCTCGATATCTGCTTGCAATTCTGGTTTATCCTTAGCCATGTTTTGCAATATTGCTTACAGAACTTTCTTAATTAATTAAGAAGGGGGCAAGCAATTATATTATACCTTCTAAAGTTTACTCTACAGTTCCAGAGACACAACTGGCTTCAAGCGGGAAGATTTCTGAATTTTTAAGGAGGTTTCCGAGATAATTTTAGGAAGGTTACTGAATATTAGCGGAAAACGTTCCTGGTTTTTGTGAGATATGTTACTGATAGAAATTGGGCACATCAGCTGCCCATTATTTTCCAGGAACGTTTCTGAATCGTTTTTACAGTGTTTTTTCAAAGTGGTTGCGCCATGCCGCTTTATTACTTCTTCACTGGCACTCAGAAGTGTTCATGTAAACACGACATACGTATGCATCGCTGCTTAAGCACAATGGGGGGGAGGCATAAGAAAGCCTACCCGTTTGGGCCACCCTCCCCTAATCCACTCTTACCTAATTTATTTACACTAAATAATAATTAGCATATGATCAATTATTTATTGTTGACTTGCTTAATAACTTCAACAATATATGAAAAAAGTTCAAAATGAAATGTAAAATTAAAACATGATTAGCAAACATGGCGGTGACGTAAGAGATAGTTTTTATTTTCTCCAAAGGAGAAATAAGACTGAGTAATGAGCGACAAAAGTTCCACTAAAACGTAAAAGCGAAGCATGACTAGCAAGCTACATGAAACGACGGCGACAAACGCGATACTTTTTTTTTTTTTACGTCAAAGAAAAAGGCAAATAGGTCACCAAGCTCAAATGTACCCCATATTCGCCAACTACCTAAATGTACACAGAAATTATCTTAAAATCAGTTGTTTTAACTATTGACTTGTTATTGCAACAATGTGTGCCGCAAGCACGCTGTTCTGCTATGCTTGAAACATCATGTAGGGTAGACCGGGGCACGTTAGCGCAGAGCCCTTTTTTCAAAACGAATTATAACTGGAGAGCCAACAGTCATAACATATTGATGCTGCTCCCTAGCAAATATCCTCACAAGTTTTTGAGCATCAGTCGAACTTCGGTCTAGCATGCAGAAAAAATAATCTGCTTCAACCAAGTTGAGTACATCTTGTGTGGAACGTTTTGGAGCTTATTGTGAATAAATAATACATATTTAAAAAATAACAAATATATTAAAATTAGCAGAATTTTATCCCTTTTTGAGAATTATATTTGTATGAACTGAAATGTTATAAACATTTTTTGTACGTTAAAAATAAATCCGAACTTGGCGAGGGCGCAAGTTTACGCGTTGAACTTCGGAGCACCTTTACGATCGTTTTTACTGTATCTAACTTCAACGTGCACTTGACACTTTTTTTTGCTCCAAACTGCCCAAAACATATTTAGCATTTTTCGGCTATTTAGTTTTGAAAATTACCATTTAATTTTTAATTAAGTTACACATTCGTATGTTATAGCTTACAATCATATATTGCTGTCTTCATGCCGCTTCAGCTTCAACTTTAAACACTATTCAGTCTGTAACAAATTTGCTTTATTTTAGCGATTGTAGGATATAATGTTCAAAACACCAACAGAACCACCTTAGGTGTCAAAATAAATATGCGTAAACGTGCCCCGTGCTTGGGGCAGAGTTTGCGCAACCGACGTTGAGTCCCAAGTATTTTTTTTTCCGGTAAAATACAAGCAGAGCAACAACTATATGTATTAATTTTGGCTCCATTAACTGCTTTATAAAACCGCAATGTCTAAAATTTCCTAAGTTAAAACATAAAAATTAGAAAATTCATTGAAAAATCCGCGTAAACGTGCCCTGGTTTACCCTATACAAATATTGATTATGACATCTCCCATGCTAAATTACAAGAATAACACATCTTGCAATGCCCTAGATATCTTCTAAACAATTTTAAATTATTACAAGATAGATTAAATGACCTGCCAATAAAAGTATAAAAGCTGAATTAGCAAACGTGGCAACGACGTAAATAATCCCCCTCCCCACCCTCTTGCAAAGGAAGAAAGCTGCAGTCACTAAACTCAACTATATTAACTGTTGTTCATTCGGCTAGCGACTGCACTTAGCAAACATGGCGGTGAAGAAAGCGATATTTTTCTGTTCTTGTCAAAGGAAAAGGTAAACAAGTCATTTAGCTCTAATATAATCACTCTCAACCAATTGCTATAAAGTGCACAGCATTTAGCTTTGAATTAATTGCTTATTTTTAATTTGTAATTGCAATATTGTGCCATGAAAATTCCAATTGAAGGTAAACTCGAAGCATAATTAGTTAACACGGCGATGACTAAAGTGATATTTCTTTCTGTTCTTGTCAAAGAAAATGTCAACAAGGTAAAATATTTCCAGTTTTATCCAATGGCTATAAAGTACACAGCACTTAGCATAGAATCACTTGTTTATTGCTGACTTGCAATTGCAACAATGTGCGACAATAGTTCCTCTAAACGTAAAATTGAAGCATGATTAGCAAACACGGTGGTAACGAAAGTGATTTTTTTGTCTGTTTTCGTCAAAGAAAAAAGTAAACAAGCCACAATGCTCAAATATACCCACTCCTAGCCAATTGCTACGAAGTACACAACACGTAGCTTAGAATCACTTGTTTATCACTTATTTATGTTGACTTGCAATTGCAACAATGAGCGACAATAGTTCCTTTAAACGTAAAATCGAAGCTTGATTAGCAAACACGGCGTTGAAGAAAGTGTTTTTTTTTCTGTTTTCGTCAAAGAAAAAAGTAAACAAGCCACAATGCTCAAATATACCCACTCCTAGCCAATTGCTACAAAGTACTACACTTAGCTTAGAATCAATTGTTTATTGTTGACATGTAATTGCAACAATGTGTGACAAAACACGCTGTTCTGCCACGCTTTCAACACCAAACATGAATTATATATTGAATGCGACGTCTCCCACGCTACATTCCAAGAATAACACTCCGCGCAATGCACTGACGTCCAGTGAACAAGGACTGAAGGAACAAAGGGGCTCACTCTACCCGTCTGCTAAGATTGATCCCGCTCTGATTTATTCTTCTGCTCAAGCTTCTCAAGCATAAAATTCGAAACATTTCAGATGATGTAGAAGCGAAGGGTAGCTTTGAAAGGCTTCATTCTTCATCAAGATTAAGTGGCTCTGCCAGGATTTGTTGCGCAAGCATACGATGTTTTCCATTACCGCTTCGCCTTGGAATTTTATAATACGTTGCACTATAGTAGTTTAGGTATTTTAAATACATTTCCGTTAGCAAAATTTCGGAAAGTACAAAGTTTTAGAACGATAAATGGTAAAAGTTTTTTTTTTTTTTTTTTTTTGCCACACAACTTTAAAAAAAAAAAGAGTGACTGGACTTGATTTGCAACTGCAAGTAGAGTATTTTAAATAACATTAAGACATATTACTTAATATAATGAGAACATTTGTTGAAATCGTATATCTCTTAGAAACATTTTAGATAATATTGTGTCATCAAGGCAATACCGATTGCTGCATTAAATTATGTAATGTAATATGGTATTAATTTAATTTAAAGAAATGTATTCAATGAAATGTTATACTGTTGGTAATAAGTAATATACCGTGAAATTAGAACCTTTAAAGGGTATAAGGTTTGGTTTTAAAAGCCTTTATAATCTTCCACATGTTTTTCTCAAATATTTCTGTCATTTTAAGATTCTGTTGATCTTATTTATTCTGTCTCCTCAAGGTTTTTTTTCTCATCTTTGATGAAGTGTGATTTTTTTGTTTTTTCAGATACTTTGACATATGCGTATTAACAATCTTGTATTGGGAATGAGTCAGACAGTTTCATAGTTAAAATAGGTGCAAAAATTATTGTCTTCATTTTTTTTTTTTTTTGGTTAAAATCAACCTACGAAAAAATAAACCCTAAACCCAGCAAAGAATTGAATTTTTAACTTCATTGTCCCTTTTGGTAACTTTAGGTTATTTCAATGGTTCAACTAATAACGATTAACGTAGCAAACTCGAGATTTTAAAATCATTTAAATAATTTTTTGAACAGTTAAAAGTATTTGTCTGACATAATTTTTTTTAATGTTATTTTTTTAAATCTAGATATAGTTTTTGTAAGTTAACTTGTGTTCCAGAGCAAAGAAAAAAATACTTTGTAACCTGCTAAAAATAATAATAAATTACTTAATAAAACTATTTAGTAAGTTTGATGGTATTGTCACCAAAAATCATCCTAAAAAGGAATGTATTTTTTTCAATCCTTCTAGGATCATCTCCAAAGAACAGAAAAAAGATAAACAGTAATTTTTTTTAGCAGTAACTTTTTTTTGTCTATACAAGTACAAAAAATGTAAGATACAAATGTGTTGAACTTAATAGTTTAGAAATAAAAATTAAGGAAAAAAAACAGAAACACATATATCTCTTGACGCGTCCTTATAGGATTAAATCTTTTAATACACACGCTCAATAGCAAAACACAGATACATCTTCCCGAAAATAAAATTATTATTATTATTTTTTTTTAGTAAAAATTGTCTGAGTATTAAAAAACTTAAAAGAATGTGTCACACGCTTGTCTCATATTGTTAATTTTTCTTTCTATTCTCTTCAGGAGTGTCTTAAATTCTGTGTCTAGACATATTTCCATATTTGACTGTTGTTCTTTTGAAGAACTGATACATCTTTCCAAAAACTTATTGCAAATCATTTTATCACTAGTTCATATTGATTAAGGGGTCTAAGGACCTTTAACCTTCAAAATTTTCGACTTTCTGGGGAAAATATATGTTATGCATATTTTAATTCTGAACAGTTTGATACCTTATTTATTATCATAAGCCAAAAACTTTTCAAGTTATTGTAAAAATGCGTAAACTTTCCCCATAGAGATTTATGTTAACAGCAGCTGCTTAAGCCTCTTTTTCTTAGGTGCCGGTTTCTTCGGTTTTCTCGTTTTGCGCGCATAATATCTCAGAAAGTTTCATATATATTTCCGTAAAACTTTTCATAATTGTTTGTCTGGTTTATATTTATGACCTAAACCTAAATTTGTTTAATTTTTTTAAAATTATTTATTTATTTTTTGAAATTTTACAGATCATAATCCAAAATTTCCAAAATTTTTTGCAAAAATATATATATATTTTAATATTACCTTTCATTTTTAGTTAAAATTTAGGTTCAGATCATAAATATATACCAGACAAACATGTATAAAAAGTTTTGTGGAATTATATAAGAAACTTTCTGAGATATCATGCGCGCAAAACGAGAAAACCGAAGAAACTGGTACCTGAGAAAAAGAGGCTTAAACAGCTGCTATTAACATTAGTCTCTACGGGGAAAGTTTACGCATTTTTACGATAACTTGAAAAGTTTTTGGCGTATGGTAAAAAATAAGGTATCAAACTGTTCAGAATCAAATTATGCATAACATATATTTTTTCCAGAAAATCGAAAATATTGAAGGTTAAGGGTCCTTAGACCCCTTAAAAAGAAAATTTGTCGTCGAAGACTGACATCTTACTAATGATTTTTGTAAATCATTTGAGTTAGAGAAAAGCTATGAGTAAAAAGTGCTGAAAATTTTAAAATTTTTCATTCAGTGTATGAAATTTATGCTAGTTTTTATGAATGATGTTGTTTTCCTTTTTTATTGTGCTAAATCCCGTGTTTTTTTCCTAAATCATATGTTCTGTATTTTTTTTCCTTGAGCATTTAATTTATGTACATAATTTCTAGTACTGGTGGATTATTTAAATTAATACGTTACCAAATGAAGAAATATGTTTAACTCCTTCTACTTTGTGCAACGATTTGATCCTTATTTTAAAATTTTAGGGTCAGGTGGGATAAAATGGGTATAAAATAGCCTACTTTTGGATTTTGACTCGACTATTTTTTGTCAAAATATTTTGTTTCTATTTTTTTTTTTTTTTTGTTTGTTTTATGTATACATTACATATGTTGAGAGTAGAAGTAAATGATTTTCACACATAATTTGATACAAATTTATTTTTGAGGAGTGTTTATGACTAAATGTTTTCTATACCCATTTTGCCCCACGCAGGTGAAAATGGGTATTCTGTGGGGTAAAATGGGTATTGAAGTCTAAGAAGTGATAAAAAAGCATACTCTTTGTTCAATACAGTGTGATAATATAGACTAAGAGTCAGTTAACAAAATTTTACAATTTAATCAAAAAAAAATAGTGCAAACAGTAAATTTGACAAAATATTAATGAGGTTTCTGTCAATGCATGATATCCATACTTGTCATTCTTTAAAAAAAAGTAATGGCCTCTATTGTTAAATTGTGGTTCATTAATTTTTTTTATTATTTGATGTTTTTCAATGAAATCCATGTCGTCTATATCAGGAAAAATAAAAATCCCCCATCTCGGATTTTTAAAAAATATTTCATCTCATAATATTTCCCTCAACAGCCATATATTTGCCAATAAATTCTTTCTTGCTTGTTTCCTTTAAGTATAATATTTATACCCAGGCACCTGTGATTAAACTTTGCTTCATAAGCATATTTATAGCAGTTTCTATTCCAGATACTTCCTCTGAATGGAAACTTTCTTTTTCCACTATTTTTTATTTTCTTGCTTTTTAATTCATTATTTTTTTCACTGTCAACTCTTAGCCTTCCTGAAACATCTTTGTCAGTACTTCCTGTATTTGCCAGCATACATTTAGGTTGTTTTAAATAACTCATGCAGGTAATTGTCAAATCTGAAGCTCTTGTTGAAATTGCAGACAATATTGCACTTTTCAAATCTTTATAAGGTGTTGAAATCGTGCTTTGTGACGTATAATTTTCGGATTAAAACGAGGATGTGTTCTGAGAATTTAAAGGTACATTGGAGAAATTGGTAGCATCTGCTTGCAATCAAATACAAATGTGACGAACAGCAACAGGCTGGGCCCAGCATATTCTGAGGATATTGTTATTTTGTGCGCAAGTGCACAAAAACTCTGAAATAAGCATACCGCTGGCTTCTTATTATTTGTTATGTGGAGCGAAGTTTATTTTATAAAGTCATGGCATTGCATACTTTTATGTTTCAATCATTTTAAATTAACCACAAATGAATTAATATTCATTTAAAGGAAAATATGCTGTTGTATCTTTTAAAACAATTTGCTGGAATGATAAGCCTAACCATATACCCATTTTACCCCATTTTCAAAATATGAGATTAAAAATAGAAAAAAAAAAAAATTTCCCCTGTAAGTTGAAGCAGCAACAATATGTCCAACTAAAGATATTATGACACATTAATAAAAATTTCTCAAAAATCAGGAGCTGGAGATAGAAGTTTAAGCAGATAACATGCGGCTTGAATTTATCTACTTCAATTTAAAGTGTTACTTCTCACTAAAAAATAATCTATTGGAAAAATATATTTTGTGAAACAGAATTCAGAACAGCCAAGTATAATGTCCCACTCAACAAAATGCGAATTTAATAAAAAATAATTTGTTTTTAAAACCATATATTTTGACTACCCATTTTACCCCACTACCCATTTTACCCCACCTGACCCTATATTTCATACTACTTGAGATAACGAAATTGAAATTATGCCCAATGTAAATACTACACACACATATCATTAATAAGCTGTTGTTACTTTAAAAAATACCAATCTCATGAATCCTACAAAATGCTGACCATAGTTAAGCTTTATAAAGAAAACAGTAAATATTTAAAAATGAGCAAGATATCATAACGTAAAATAGTTAATCAGAAAAGTTCCCCAAACAAATTTTCCACTCAATTTTTTCCTTCTCTTAAACATGCTGAAAATAAATATTTAGAACTCATTTTGGAATTTATTTATTTTTGAGCAATCACGATTGCTTATTGTTCTCATTTGACTGTTTTTGGCGTCCGTGTCTTTTTCAACTTGGACCAGCGAGCAACACCGCCCACCGTCCTCTGCAGGCGGCGCGGCGCGGCTGCTCCGCTCCTGAGCTATCCGCTTCTCCTGCTCGGAGGCGTCCATGTCCTACACACACGCACGCTCACACACATACACGCACACACACAAGCCTACACACTTACACACACAACTATGCACACGTAACCGCCCAGAAGGAGAGGCAGGCTTGGAGGGGGGAACAGGAGCTGTTTCTAGAAACAATAACTCCAATGAGTAGGGTCCTGTCTCAGTTCGTGATAGCGAAAAACATAATTTGAATTCAAAATTTCAGAATTCAAATTAATTTTAATTTTTTTTTCTTTTGGCCTCATTTTGTATCATGGATTTGGACATAGAAAAATATTTATAACAAAGGCTTTCTAGTTCATCTGATTGTTAAAAGTTTCCAATTTTTTTCCCTATATCTTTTATCATTTTATCTAATCTTACTTTTATCTGAATTTTCACCCATGAATTTAATCTAAAAGCCATTATTGTTTCCTGAAGCCCACTGCTTACTTTTAATTAATCTTGTTTTAGATAGTAATTATATTTTAATAAATGATTACCGCAGACAAAATAACTGGATTACACTATAAGGTATGAAAAAAATAAAATATCTCCTTTCAATAACCTTTCATTCCAATTCAGTACTCTTCTTTTACTTTATAAGAATTTTTGCCAATATTTACTTGTAAATTTTACTGAATTTTTACTGAAATTACATTTATTAAATAAAGCAAAGCAGAGTAAAAAATCAAGTCCATTGTTTATACTCAGCCTTTTCAAATGTTTTTTTAATTTTTATTGTTTTTATTTTTCTTATGAGACTGGGTTAAGTCTCTGTGCATACTTAGCGCGATTTTCTAATTTTCACATCCTATAAACTCAAAAACGGGCCACTTAACCTAGGGTCAGATGTCAGAACCAAAGGCATTAGGGACCAACGCCTTAGCACCACGCCGGAACTCAGCGACAATTTTACGGAAAATTTTGATGGCCAATTTCTCACCAGAGGTATGTACCAGGCTCTTTTACTTGCAGATATGCACTAGGGATTTACTTTTTCCAAGTTTAAGGAAAGTCAAATCATTTTCAGAAGGATCTTTTACATGCTGCGAAATAATACGGTAAGGTGCTCAAGATTTTCCGCATTCTGAAAATGTACAGACTGACCACACTGTTGAAACTTCAGGAAACTTTTATGGTAAATATAACCGTAAAATGAAGTGTTTACAGTACAGAAAAAATTACAGTAAATTGTATCGAAAAATATAAACGATTTCAGCGCAAATTGGTACACTACGTGACTTGCAGTGCGCAGCAGATAACACCGTATTTCCCCTTACTCGATGTGACCTAACACTGTCCTCACTAGTAAGGTGGGCAGCAAAACCACCTGCCAATCCTAAGAATCAGTGCACTTGGAATTTGGTCAGGTCTTGGAACGTATGAGACCAACGCCTTACCACCACGTCACTCAGTCGAAAGTTTCTAAAAATTTTATAAACTAAAATGTTCCTTACCTAATCTTTAAAGGAAATAGATTTATGTCAATGTCCTCTAAGCTGATACTACATAGTGCTCACGTTCTATACAGGGTGCTACATATTGAATATGACAAAGAGAATTGCGTACAACACATTTATCAGTTAATTTATTTGTTAAAATAATTTTCTTTTGAAGCCACAACCATGCAGGTTTTATATAGCAAAAAGAAAACATTTTATGGCTGCAAATGTTCCACTTAAAATCCATTGTGTCAATATGGCGCAATCCACGGTGGTGAAAGACGATACGTTGCAACAGAATTGCGTAAGTACGGCTTTAAAGTACAGATTTGTATAAGTATGCGCAAAATGATCACCGCTCATCATCGTTTAAAAATGTTTTTGTAGAAAATCCAAAATAGCAGACCTTTCTTGGAAATAGGTTATTTTTAATTGCATCTAATACGTATGGAAAGGCAATGGGCAATGTGTAAAATCACAAGAAAAGTAATTGTGGACGGGTGTTTTTCCTTGAAGACTAGAATTCAATGGAGAATCGAGCTGGACTTTTCTAAAAAAGAAAGGCAATCCTGATGAAAAACATTGAACAGGTGAAATAACAGATAATTATATTGACCCAGAAGGATTTGATTGTTTAGTTAGGAAAACTGCAAAACTGGTGACTGTACTTATGAAAATGACATCAATGGAAACTATAAACTGTTATGCAGCTCTAACTTTTTAAGTTGTTGACGCAATTGAAAAAAAAAATAATGCTAAATTTTCAAGAAAAAATATAAATAGCGAAACTTTTTCTTTCCCGGGTGTAGATGAGTTTGGAATTAATATTGAAAACGGAGTGGAAAGTTTCTCCATCAGCCAACTTTAATCAGACGCTGCCATTTAGTGTTTCCAATTTCCTTTCTAATTTAATGTTTCTTAATTTACCAAAGTTTACCTTATTCTAATGTTTTATGATTGTAGGAATTTTTAACAGATTTTTTAATGTAAAAGTAAAGTATGTGCTGATAAGTTTTTTTTAAATTAGTTTGATGTTTAATTTTCCGTATACCAATTTAAATATTAGTATGTATGTCACAAACGAATGGACTTAAAAAAAGAATATCATGCAAAAATTTACATTGTTTCTCGCGCAACACCACCTTACACCTCTTTCAGAAATGCGTGCAATTATTTAAAGATAGGTGGGCCATTTATCCCTTATTGAGTAAATAAAACACCCATATGAGTAAAAAAATCAATTTTAAGAATTTTTCAATCATTATTTTAGAAAAAAGTGATTAACTTTTGTTTATTAAAAACCCCAGATAAGATAAAGCCAAAAAGTTTTTTTTATTTCTTTTAGTTAAAAAACTTTTATATAAACTTTCAAATCAAAACATGCTAAAAACGGGGTGCACTTACTGATACCAAACCTAATTGAATCAATACTTAAAATTTTTTATTAATGCAGGTTTTCTAAAACACGGACCACACTAGTTACAAAAAACATATGGATTACAAACAAAGATAAATAATTATGAACAAAAGTAAAACTTTGCCGAAAGCAAAGAACATTAAAATATGTATATACACAAAACGGGGGATAAATATAATATTTGGAATGCCTTAGAAGCTGTTAAAATGAATTCATATCAATATCAAAGCGTAGTTTCTAGTCTTAGAACTTTGAAAATATAACAATACACACATATACAGTCAAGCCCACTTATTGGAGTATCTTATAAAAGAGTATCCAACTTAATGTAATAAAATTTCATGCAGTACTTCACCATTCATAAGTAATATTTTTATCAAGGATAATGGAATATCCCGCTTAAGTATTACAATAATTTTTCGTGGCAAATTGCATATTCCATTAAGGGGGTCCGGGACACAAAAATCCTCAAATTTTGAAAAAATTTTTTATGATTTGAAAAATTGCTCCGTTTTTTTCTGCTTAAGAGGACGTTTGAATCTTGTTTCCACCTTAAATAGAACGAAAGTTATAGTTATTTTTGTTGCATGCATCTAACGAATGTGTACATAACTTTAAAACTTTAAACGCGTTTTTCTCCATGATGCAATTTTTCCCGATTTCTTGCATTCAAACTCTTATAAGTCAGGAACCGATAGAGATAAAGTAATGAAACTTGGAGCATATCTTTTTCAAGCAATTTACTTTAATTTTTATTCGGCGAATTTGAAAAAAACGTTTACTGCAAAAGTTATGATTTTTTTAAAAAAAAGTATCTTCGAATTTTTCGAAATTTTTCTTCAAATATTTTTTATTTCTTATTGAATCAATATTTTTAAAATCGCCGAATAAAAATTAAAGCTTAGATATTTGTGCATACTTTTTTGAAAAAAAATTGAAAATTGACCAACAATATTTTGAGTTATAGCAATTTAAAGCAACCCCATTTTTTTGAAAAAAACTAATTAAATTTAAATAAAAAAAAATTTTTTTTTCATATTTATGTTATGATTTTGCTTATTAAATAAATGATGAATCAGTTCAAAAAATTTCAAAACTCTAAAGTACATAATAAAAAAATTTTCAAAATGTGTCCCGGACCCCCTTAAGCGGGCTTGACTATACATTACTAAAATTAAAATATTACTAACCAGTAAAAAAAAGTACACTTCAGCGCTAACTTTTTATACATATACTTCAGGAACTTAAGGATAAATATTTTATTTTCATCCAAGTCAATGACGTGGAATATTTATTTGTTTTTAAATGCAACAAAAAAAGAACAGACACAGGAACCTTATCGAATGAATTTTCTTTGAATTCTCTTTCCGATAATGAGTTTCTTGTATTGTATCACTAAAATGGTGATTTCGATAACGAGATCCAACAGTTGTCTACACTTTCTTCGATTTTCTAAGAGCTTGCTTAGATTTAAACTTCCTGACTTCACAAGTGGGAAAACAGCAGAAGGAAAAGGAATTTTACAATCAGAGAACCAATGATTTGGGATAATAGCATTACACGCTCGGATATTTTCCCGTACTCTAGGGCACTAAAATAACATTTTCACTTTGGAAAAAAAGCAAACGAAAGCAGAAATTCTTCCCACAATCTTTTAAAATGACAGTACATTGAGTTACTAGAATAAAGAGTAAATTGAAATACATGTTTATATTTTTGGCGTATAGCCATTTATACTTAAAAATAGAACTTTTCTTGAAAACAAAAATATTGAATAACTGTTAATTTACGACTTGTCTATCGATCTAGCGATCTATGCGTCTGTTTAAGTGTGCGTGTGCGTTTTTGTGGGTGGTCTGACGTATTAATACTAATTGATGTTCAATTTTTTTTACGTACAAAACTGTTTACGTATATTTAAATTCTCCATCATTTTCGGTAACAAAATCAGTGTTTGATAACACGTTATTAAGTTTAATAATTGCTTTTAAAAGGATGTTTTTTTTATGTGACATAAAATCAAATTGAGGCTATGTTTTACTTGCAATAAACTCAAATCAGTTGTCCCCCCTTTTACCACAAATGTTTTTAAACATTTACAATGATGATTAAAAAACGTCATAGTACGATTCGCGTCACAAAATCGACGCATTTCGGTATTTCCATTTTTATGCAAAATACTGATTTATTTTGGACACTTTTACTGCAATCTAGGCATTTGAATTTTTGACCAGCCTTTGAATTGTACATAAATATAAAGTACAGGAAAAACTATAGAAAAATTTCAGAATTCCGATGCCTCAAAAATCGGGATAACTGCAAAAATATATAAAGTACGCAAGTCATTCTTGCAAAAATAGAATAAAGCACGTCCTTGACTTATGAGTTTTTTTGTCAATTTCCGTAATTGCACCAAGTAATCAGTTTATGCAATCGACTCTCTACTTAATTGTGAGTAATCAAGTACTATTTGTTTGAACTTACATAACTATAAGTGGCTTATTATTTTTCTTTTTCGTGCAAGGCGGAAAGTATTAGGTGTCAAAGCTTTAAATCATTAATCAACAAAACTTGGTTTACAATTGCGCTAAAATGCAATAACAATTCAGATTTTCAGTTTTATTAAGTTCAAAGCATAAAAATAAATTTAAAACACAAGTAATTAAAAAAAAAAAATTGTTTTTTATTACTTCCTGCACATTTTCTAAGTATCGTTTTGAACTTTCTGATATAACCATTTCGAAACTAAAATAATCAATGACTTTGAATCTGGCAATATTTTAAAGATGACTAAGTATGAAAACTTTCGCTCTTAGAAATTTTAAAGCTTACAGTCATTACAAGGTCAGTCTTGTTCTTTTTTCTCCGATAGTTAGTTTGAACTGTTAGACGCCCGTTGTTGAACAACTTTTAGAAACAGTATTTACTCTTGCAGTTGTTCTGTACTTATTACTTTTAATGTAATTAGAATGATCTTTGAACAACTATTTTTTTCAATCTGGTTCCACGAGATGGTTAAATTATGTGATCGCTCTTAATAAGTTTCTTTTGTTCAAACCATTGATACTTTAACATATATATATATATATATATATATATATATATATATATATATATATATATATATATATATATATATATATATATATATATATATATATATATATATATATATATATATATATATATATATATATATATATATATATATACATGTATGAATTGGAAAATGACTGTTTGGACAAATTTAATAAAACTGATTAACAAATTCAACCGTGGACGACAATACTGCTACTATTTTCGTTAGAATGTCCCATGCTGAAATACAGAGTTATAGCTTTTAAAGTAAGACTCATGTTAGATGTATAAAACCTAACATAGTAAATCAAATGCAATTATCCTTGAACGTCTGCTGCAAAATATTCGAAATAAATCCATGACCATTTGTCTCATTACGAGAATTAGCGTCATCCTAGTCAAACAGAAAGTGACTAAACATATGCTGCGAGAATTACCAGTCAATAATACATCCATATTAGTCATATCCATTTAATGGGGAATATTACATTCATAGAATTTGCAATTTGTGCTTAGTGAGTGCCATAATTTTCATCAAGACGGATGTGACATCACATAATAACGGCTTAGAAGGGATCTTGAATTATTGAGAATCACTCAAAATCACATTCAGTGTTCTTAATTACGTCTGAATGAAGATGCAAGACATTTTCCAAGTGGAGTTATCATTAAATGAATTTGTATTTATTGGGGATGCGAGTAGTTATTGCCGTAGGACGGGTAATTTAGTAATGAACTATATCTGGAACTAAACATTGATGCTGAAGTTACGTTACATACTATTTTAGGAAATTTTATTGGTTTTAGTTTTAATTAATTGTTTTAGAAAGATTCTTTTTCTTACATAATGTTTATATTGCATAGATAGCTGTTTACAGCTTTTTAGCAATAATGCCCATACTAAGATATATTAAATGGATAAAACTAGACACCGCTCTATAGTATTTGACAATGCAGAAAACGTGACTATTTGAGACAGGATTTCTGCTAAAATGTGCTGCATTCTTCTAAATCCTTCGAGTTGATTGTTACACATCTGCTTTTGATATAAGAATAAATTGAAAGTTTATCTTTGAAATAAATTAGTCTTTGAAGTTTCATCTTTGAAGCAAGTTATTTACAGCATTAAATAATATTTATCACTATAATTATAACCGAAGTTGTTTGCGTAATGCGGTCCTACGTGCCCCGTGAGGCGGACCAACGTACCAGTGCATTAAGCACATTGATCCACTTTACAACGGTCTGTTAAAAAAATAATATAAAGAAGTTATCCATGTTTCCAAAAAAATCTGAGGTGATGAGAAATGTTTAGTGAAACTTATTGTAGAAGATAGAATTGCTCATTAAATATTTTGTACACAAAAGAATGAGAAGTAGAAAAGCTGAGCAACGTGCCCCATCCCCTCCTCCTTCAATTTTTTAATTGACGATTGCACCTGTGCATCGTTAAAAGTCATTCTAGGAAGCATCCCAGCTTTGCTATTAATTTAATAATGATTCATTACCCTGCCATTTTCACGCAATAAATAGTGTTAAGATCTTTGTCCTTATTTCTGTGGAAACTAACAAATCAATTACTTTGTCGAAACATTTAGCATTAGCTTTGAAATGCTTCACATATAGGAAATAGACAAGCATAAAGCATCTTTCAAAAAGCAACGACATCTGAAACTGGCTGATTAGTAAGCACACAATAAGCATTTTTTGGATATTCACCACCAGGGTCGGAAACTCCCAAGAGTTCTTGAGCAATTATTAGAGTGGAGTACTCATCTTTTTTTTAAAATCATATTCATGCTTTTGTATTCGTTGAGGTTATATAGGAAGCCCCTTGGATTGTATGTTTAGACTATGGTGATATTCAGATGTGGAATCTTTTAAAATTTAGGCTCGTTTCGAAGAAATGTGAAAACGGACTGCAAATAAAAGAAGTGCTCCCATGAAGTTAATAAATAAAGAATACAAGGAAGAATTGTTTAAATCGAGATCTAAAGAGAGATCATTACAGTGAGCATAAAGTGACATAGGGCAGTCTTGTTTGCCCTTCATAAAAATAACCACTAGATGCAGCTTTATATTCAAGTCATATTTTTAATCTTTCTGATGGAACTGCCATAGAGGCACTGCTTTTTTGCAGACCTAGTGCAATCCCCCGGCATAGCAATCACTGTTTCACGTGGCCCCACTATCGGTGGGATGCCATTGCAACGAGAATTTTGACGCTCTGTTTTCCCACTAGATGGAGGCATATGAGCTCTGTTTGATGCGAAACAGCACTTGGGATTTAATTTTTCTAAGAGATACTCCATGACAAACGAATACTCGAGGGATCTTTTACTTGCCGACATGGAAGCTGTCGATTTTCTGCATCTTGAAAATCCATAGCCTGGAGCCAGGACCGAACCTGCGCCTTTGGGTGTAACAGACCAGCATCTAACCACCACACCGCTCTGTCGACTATATTCAAATCTTATCGCAGCAAAATATTCTCCATTAATATAAGTACTTTTTAATAGTTCTAAAAAAACCTTAGCAAAACCTTTTCTATTAAGGTCGACAGTAAGAGCAAATTCCAGGAAGGATTTTCGTATACAAGCCTTTTCTTGATCCATATCCCTTAAGCATATTGAGAGCTGTTATTTTTCAAAAAAGTACATTTTTTCAATAGTAATTGCTCTGAACCATTCTGTAGCATTTGCTTTTCTAACAGTTTCTACCCAGATGATAGTTCAGCAAATATGAATTAAATTATTTTGGATTAAGGGGAATTAGATATTACATAGTTTCTGAAACTTATTCCATTTTTTTTTTAAATTCTGATTCGACAAATTCATTGCTGGCATTTTGTTAATGCCCTTAAAGCTGGGACCTGCTCATTAAAATACTTTTTTGCAACGAAAATAAATGAAAATTGATTAATCAGACTAAATTCACAAATGAATAAAGTAGCTTATTCGCAATTTACATCCCTTAGGCCAACTAAATTTGTAAATAACTGAAAATAAAGGGAGATAAAAACATTTTAGAAGCCAAATTGTAATTAAAATTTATCATGTTATACTTTATCTTGCATGCGCATTGAAGAACTACTTCTATTCTCAAAAAACAAATTCTTTTAAACTAAGGAAAATAAAAGATAACTCTGCCTTTGAATTCAAATGTAACTGCGACACTCAGCGTAAGTACGTCAGACACAAAATTATCATCGACAATGTTTGTTTTACTGCTTAGCATTTAAAATAACATAGAAAAGGAGTTTTTATCGAAAAGTTTATCTCTTTTCATTTAGTTTTACATAAAGAATTCAAAAGAGCTGCCTCTTTATCTAAACGCAGTCATAACATGCAAATATGAGTGTTGATAGTTTTTTGGGGGAGGCGTATTAAGTTTTATTGCTATGCATTCGTTTTCCTCTCTTGTAAAACTGGAACCTTTTCCACGTTCTTTAAGCATATTAAACCCCAAAGTGCATTTCTTTTTTATCTTTATTTCCATCATTTTAGAACGTTTAATTTATTCCTTTGAAGTGCATGAAAATATTCTTTAAAAAACTAATAACGTTGCTGAATTCTTGATTAAATCAGATTTCTTAATTTTGTGAAATACTCTTTAGAAATAAATTGATTTGCATTTATTTCTGTGGCTAAATGGATCCTCTCTTAAACTTCAAAGGGTCTTTAAAATATTTCTCATCAGCTTAAAAATAAATGTTTCTCTAAGTTCATTGAAAAAATGACATATATTTTGAGAACTTAAACGCATAATTCGTGTTGAATATGTTTCAGTTTTTTACACCTTAAAACTTTCAAGTTCTGGAAAGAAGCATAAATATTAACTAATACGAATCTATAAAAAAGCATTTTATGACTTAAAATTGACGTAAATTTTTCTGTACACTTTTACTTAAAGTCAAAGAGAAATTTTGATATAATATCACTTGTGATCTAAGAGACAAATTTACGTCAAAGAAATTTTACTGGAAAAACTCTATGACGTAGAACGTACAAAGAAAGGAAAGAAAAAAAGAGGGGGGCACGGTGTATTTTGTGCAATTAAAATATTTAAGTTTTGGCATTTAATTTCTTTGTGAATGCCTCCGGCAGAAGACCAAACTTCAATGCTATTGTTTAATAAATCATTAATACTCTTTTCTCGAAACTCAAAACAGATGCAATACAAGGAAAGTGACAGCATGGAAGTGGCATACTATCACTCCGGTAAAGGGTTCATACATTATTGCGAAAAACAAAAAAAATCATTATTATACTTTTGAAATGACGTCTCGTAACTTACATGGGCGAAATTTTTTTCAAGTATCATTTTTCCGCTTTTATATGGCTTATTTTACGTACTTCAAACAAATTAATCACTACAATTTTTTTTTTTTTTTGTTATAGTAAAAATTGAATTGAGACGTTTTGTGGCATATTTCTTTACGACAATTCAAAAGGAAGATGCGTACCTCATTTCGATAGATCAAAAATGGATCTGAAACGAGACAAAATATAAAAAATTTGAATATTTTATGCCAAAAAAATGCTAATTCCACATAAAATTGCATTTGAATCTTCATGGACATACCCGGCACAAAAAAAGGCCTGAAATTAATATTGATGTATTGGTTAGTTTCTTTAACCAACTTATAAAGAAAATGAATTTGCAATTACGTTTCCATTCATATCTATTCTTTGTCATCTTCATTGGAAAGAAAAATTCTGCATTTCTTCCTCATAAATAAATTTAAATTAGTAGTAATCGTATTTCAAGCAAACATAAAAGTCATTCCTCAACAAGAAATGACAGCGTTATTGAACATTCAAGAAAATGTAATTACTCTTCAAGAAATTTTCATGCATAATTCATTACACTTTAGCATCATTTGCCCAGAAATGATAATTGGATTACGGTTTTTGTTTATGCCAGGTTGATTTCAGAATTTTTTATTTATTATGACGCTATCTCATGTTAATGGAATAATATCAAAGTAAAATGCATTTTTGTGAGCGCAGTTACTCTTGAATTATACAATACATTAATATTTTATTAATTCTAACACAACACGTTCGACCAAGCTGGTTTAAAGATTTATTGTGAGCACCAAAAATTTAAATTTTTTTCTGTATTTATGTGTTTAAATTAATACCATTTCCATGGCCTGCCTTGTCTAGTGTTCACAGGAAGGTCCGGCTTCGAATCCCGCTTCGGTTATGGACGTTCTCTCTCTCTCCTGTCCTTGTCCTTTCTTTGTGTGAATGTGTTGTTGCGTTGTGAATGGTTACCTACCCTATAAACGGGTCCTTATGAAACGTGCGTACTGTAACGTCGGACTTCACACCAAATTACGGTACACTTTCAAAAGTGAAGCAGTGCACACCAAGTTGCAAGCATAACTGGCACACGACAACAACAAAACAGCAATTCATTTTCTCACTGTTATTTATAAGCGCCCTCTGTGCAGGGAGTAACTTAGAATATGATACACTGATACCTAAGCTTTTATCATCTATTTCGGGGTCGAAACACGTTATTACTTACGGAATCCCTTTGCTAAATTAATTTCAGTTATCAGTTTGTTGATAATCTGAGCATCAATACGAGCACACCTACCTCCTAGTCGTTTATTGACTTTTCCGTAAGAAGAATGAAACAGCTGTCTCTGGACGTTACAACTGGGCTGTCGGTATACTGCCTGATTATTCATGTTGATTATTTTTCAACTTCCTGGCTGAGATTTTAGTTTCAAAATCATTTGATCCTTTGCGTCATCCCATACTGAAAATAGCAGTATCGATATAGCATTAACTTTAAAACGTAATGTTCATTTTTTCCCTTGCTGTTTATCAACATTTTCCGAATTGTCTAAATAACACGTTGTCCTTGTAAAAGATTTATTTTTTGTTGTTGTTTCCAGTATTGCTGCATAGGAGGATATTTGGCCTTTACCAGACCTAGTGCGCTCCACGACAAGACATCAGTGTTTCATGTGCAAACATTAAGGCACTGATGAATGACACAAATAGTTTTCGACGCCCAGTTTCCACCAGAGGGAGGTAAATAGGCTCTCTTTGATGCGAAACTGCATTAAGAATTTTATTTTACCGAATTCCCAAGTGATCTTTTACATGCCGCACAATCATACCACACGGGCGCTGATGACTTTCTGCATCTCGAAAATCCACCGAATACCCACCTTAGGTCAGAACCTGGGACCAAGGCGTAGAAGAACAACGTCTTACCATCACGCCACCAGCCGGCTCGCAAAAGGTACGTGTTTTGTAAAGTTTTCTCATGAATAGAAATATAACAGATTGCATATATAACACACTACTCCGAGTGTTAGTGCAAGAGATTTACTTTAGTATGGCTGAGGGACAACCGAAAAAAAGAAGTATTTTACTCAACATATCATTACAGTTTGTCAATAAATCATATCTAACATCGCATAAAAGTGGAGTGTATTCCTAGACTTACATCTATTAGGGTAACGGTACCAGTAACAGAGAAGAGTCCAGTGACAGACAGTTATAAGTTTGGATTTAATTAATAAGAATTTTAGGGGGGAGGGGGGCGTTAAACAGATGTTGCTATGGCTCTTAAATACGGCAAAACCGTCTAGTGTCATCAGAGTGAATCTTATGAACCGCTTTTTATTTACAAGGAAGTGATATAAGGTTATGCAACGACACTACGAAGGCAGCTGGTGTTTCATGGGCTGGTGTTTCTTCAATAAGACTTTAGTTCTTCAAATAGAGATATTTTGCATACTTTGAAGAGAAAAAAGGAATTTCGTCCAATACTCATCCTTTCCTCATCTTATCTGCTATTGGGTATCATCAGATTTTTCTGTGTCCGTTACTGGGTGGTCGTACCTTTTTTTTCGAAATTGAGCAAATAAAAATAGAATTAACTAATTCAGAGCATCCAGAAGCAGCCAAACGTAAGATGAGATGTAAATGCATGAGAGAAAAATAGTTTTAAAATTCTAAATGCATTGAAAGACAAAAGATAGAGTTAACCTGGAGTAGAGATGTAAAATTTCGGGAATTTTAAAGTGATGGAAAAGAAACGTTTTTTTTTCCTGAAAACATTGGAAAAACGGAAAAATTGATTTTTTATGAATAAAAATAGAGTATCTCTCTTAAAAGTATTGTTTCTCTTGGAACATATAAAGGGTTCAGCATGAAAAAATAAATGCAATCCACAAGTATGATTTTTCTGCCTGACAGAAATACACAAACAAGTAGCCTTTTTGCTTTAAAACTGAGAACCTTATGGGTCAAATACCAGAAATAAGTCAAATCGTCGTTCCACTAATAAAGTTGGGTGTGTCTAATCATAACAATTAAATTTTCTTTTTTATATTGCCTTTGAAACTTGAAATAATAAAAGTAATTATTGACTTTCAAACATGATTGATATTTTAAAGAAAAAAAAAGTATGATATGATGAAAAGTTTTCTTTTTTGCAACGTAACTTTACTGTTTGAAAATGAAAGCTATTAAGTTTTGATTTTTTAGAATCCAGTCTAAGTCCAGTCTAAGTCTAAAGCAAAACTGAATTAATTTAATTTGAATTTTGAATGTCTCCAACAGAAAGTTCAAACCAAAACTGCCTAATGGTTTTTAAAGCTGAATTAAAATTTGAACTGGAGTTTCAGTTAACTATACGGCCGTGGTAAGCACAGTAATAAAAGTAGTCATACCTGCACTTTTGAACAAAAATGGGTTATTCGAACCAAGTAGCTCTCTGTTTCGTATTTTACTTAATAAATAAAATGTTTTAGGATCATTTGATCGTTAACTATTTTTTTTTAATTCTGAAAAAAAAAGAAAAAGACATTTGAATCACAAATGTATGGATGAGCCAAACTTTAAAACGCAATATCTCAGTTTGAGCTCAACTGTAGATTCCACTTTTGTGCTTAGCACGACAGTTATACGTTTGGTTTGCACAATCACCAGAAACATAGTTCTGTGATTAAAGTTAAGCTTATTTGTTTCATGAAGAAGAAAAATAAATTCTTCACTAAGGATATTGGTTTTGCTAAAAAAGGTTCAGTGTGTGGAAGTACTCTCCGTGGAAGCATCATTAGCAAACCAAAACCTCCCTTTTTCTCAAAATTCGCAGGAAATGCAAATTTTTAAAGTCTTGGCGGAAAATTCATTGAAATGAACAAAGCTTATCTTCTAATCATTCACCAAAACACGCGTATTTTGGTACTTCGAGGAATCCCTTTTTAAATGCAAGTAGATGAGAATTTTATCAGGAGTTTACATCTTTTTGCATTGAAAAAATAGGTTTGTTGTAATTTCAAAACACATGCCTGTAATATTTTCTGTTATCTTGCACTTTCAATGCAGTTTTTTTTTTCTTTTGACAATTTCTTGCTGATTGAATTTGTTAGTGGTATCGGGCGTTATTCAATTTTTTTCATCTTGAATAGATTAGGTAAAATTTAAAATTCAAACAAGCAGACATTAGTAAAGCTATTAAAAAATAAAAAATAATAAAACTTGCATCGTGAGGTAAGGTTGGCGATGCATCACGATGTAGAAATTCCTACATCGCCCAACCCCAATAGATCTCACGTCTAACGGTTCCTCTAATTAATATTTTTGGGATAATTTTGTGAAAAAAATTTCTTTCATTGTGCAAAAAGTTTTTTTAAATCTATATGCAAATCATATTATCATACAACAACTTGCATTATCTAAGTTCGACAGTATTTTAACTTTCAAGGAAGGGTATGGGGGAGAAGGAAACAGTATCAGAATTTAAGTATGAGAAATTTCTAATCTTATCACTTTTTGCTGAAAATTTCAATTTAAACTTCCTGTAAATTTGAAAAAAAAAATCAATTTTTCCAGACCGGAGTGTAAATAAATTATTTCGGAAAAAAAAACGTTTTTTTTTTTCGTTTTTTTTTTCCGATTTTTTTCCAACGGTTTTCATCTCTACCTGAGAACGATGTTTTAAGCATGTCTTTGACTGGTGCCGATACCCTACATAATTAAAAATCCAGTTCTTTGCTTAGGAAAGTAAAATGTATCATTTAATGCGTATGATGCAACAAGCCCGGCATGATAACTACTCAAAAACTGCTTCTTATATTTAGAGAAATCACAAATAATAACCACATCTGTAGCTAAGAGATTTCAACTCAGTACAAGGTGGAAACGTGAGCATTTGTTGAAATAAAGGGTGTTTTTTTTAGATGTATGGAACTTTAAGTTAGCAACATTGTTTAATATGAGTGCCATTTTGATAGCTGTCACTTGTTTTGTGTTCAGTTCGATTTGCCATTCCATCATGAATAGACAACAAGGCGGTGCAACATGCCATACAGCGCGTGTCACAATTGATTTATTGAAAGAAACGTTCGGTGAACGAATAATTTCGCGTAATGGACCCGTGAATTGGCCTTTAAGATCATGCGATTTAACATGGTTGTACTACTTTTTGTGGGGCTGTGTGGAGTCTCTGGACTGCACCGATATGCCACAGACGATTGACGCCTTGGAAGAGAACATTCGCCAACTTATTACTGACATACGACCTCTATTGCTGCAAAAAGTGAGAAAATTGGACTTTTTCCGAGCCAGTCGAGGTGACCATATGCCAGAAATCATATTTAAATAAAAATGGCAAAGAATCATCTTTCGAATAAAACAACAATCATGGCAATTACCAACATTTAACTGTGTTTTATTTGAACCTAAAGTTCTCTACTTCTAAAAAAAACACCCTTTAGTTGTACTAGACTATCCTTGTTTCAAGTGAAGCTTGACAGTTTATTTAGTTTCCTTATTTGAACAAAGTCGGCATTTAGATTTTCAAACAACATACTTAATGCTTTTGATGCTTAAAAATTAGAGCTTTTTTAATAATGAATGGATCCTTCTAAAGAAGAAAGCTGAAACCTATTTCGGGAACGAAAAATCAAGTTCACATTCTCAGGCAGAGTGTAATTAACATTAAACTATTTACTGAAGGAGCGCTGAAAATAACAAATGAGTGGAAACGTTATTTTTTAAACGTTTCGAAAACATTTATTTGTTCATGTTTTACGCTACTTTATATTGCGAATACGCTTAGTCGTACAATTTTGAACTTCGACTTTTATTCTCTTTCTCTGATAAATTTCCAAGCATATGATTTTTTTTAAAAAAATTAATGATTGTTTTGTCAGATTTATATCTTTTTCGTCTCTTGAAAAGTTTCCGTATACCTCAGGTAACACGCTTAGTTTTAAAAACATTGTAAAACGTTTGTTTACGTTGTCACCATAACACAAGCGTTTTAAAGTTTAAATGTGATGTGTGCTACTTAGTATCTTTAACTTTGTCTTAAAGAAACTTTTTTCATAAATGCTGTTTTTCTATTCATTCAATAAACAAAAGGGAAATATTCCAATGAAGTGAAATTAATTACGATACACAATAAAAACATTACATAGGCGGAAAATAACGTACGTTCGTAGACGATCTTTCATATGAGCTAATTCATATCTTTCACATACAGTGCATGAGCAGTCTGCAGCGTTAACTAACATAAACAACCACTCTCTCGGACAGACAATATCATTTACAAATTAATTATCAATAGAAGTTTAATTTTTCGACCATAGGTCGAATTAGATCTATAGTAAAAAAAAGCCGCTCTTTTCAGCAGTGCCAAAAAGAAAACTGTAGAACAATTCCTCCGCTTTTTACTGATAGATTTATTGAAGAAATTTGTGCTTAAATTTTAGTTAAGGGTCTACCTTAAAACGCAAATAACTCCCACCATATTTAAGTTAGAGCATTGAAACAAATTGCTTAGAAAACGGAAAATTCTATCCTTTCCAACTATATATAATATTTATATGTGCAAGTAATTCTTCCCCTCTTTAATAGGCAACAATAGGCAATTTACGCGAAATTTGAGCTTAAAAAATTAATTACAAAAAGTAATTCGAATTTAAAAAATAAAACCTCAGATGCACACCCCCAGGGCTCGAAGTAACTTTGTACAAAATTTCAAGGCTGTGAATGCTACGGGGTCTCCTGGACGCATGTCCGCCACAGACGTCCTTCCAGAATTTCTTTGAAACCTTAATTTTATCTTTACTAATAATAAAGCAGAAATCTCTCTGTCCGGATTTCTCTCTGTTCGGATCTCTCTCTGTCTGTCAGGATCTCTCTCTGTCCGGATCTCTGTCTGTCAGGATCTCTGTGACGCACATAGCGTCTAGATCGTTCGGCCAATTTTTATGAAATTTGGCACAAAGTTAGTTTGAAGCATAGGGGTGTGCACCTCGAAGCGATTTTTCGAAAATTCGATGTGGTTATTTTTCTATTCCAATTTTAAGAACAAAATTATCATAGGATGGACGAGTAAATTACTAAAGAATCCTAACATGGAACCGTAACATAAGCACAAGCCAATTGGCGAAAAAATTCACCATACATTATTTGTAAATATATAGGCGAAACAAACGACCTTTTAATTTTCTTTTTAAGCCGTGCGGGTACCACTAGTTTACTATAAAGAGATAATTAATTTTATTAAATTTGAACACATATCAACATTTGAGAGCCATGTAATTTGCCCCTGCTTCAATGAAATGAAATAGCTGAATTTTAAACAATAATATTAGATTTAAATATTTTTAAAAATTTCTTTAAAATGTTGTAAAAATATTTGAAATGAATTTGTTTCTAAATTTAATTCTAAAGAAGAAAAGACAAAAATCAGTAGATTTTTGCCCTTACCATGCATTTTGCATCTTAAATGTTTTTAACATAAAACACAAAACTACTCTTTTTAACTACCCCATTTACATACTGTTTTTATCCAACCTAAATATAATAAGAATATATTTTAGAAGCTCCAGGACACAATTCTAGGCAATAGTTATATTGCAAATTTTCATCTCATTACGTTTATCCTCAAATAAAAATACATCACATTATTTATTTATTTTTAACGAATCTTTGCTATAAAAGTTCGCTTTCTATAATAACATTTCTACTCTGCTTACACAACTCGCGACAGAATTACTCTAAGTGCAACATTTCCATGTTTAAGAAGCTTTACTTCTTTTTGTATACTATTTCTTTTCAGTCATTTGTCCGTTGCTTCCATTAGTACATCTAGCATTTGCAGCGCTACCGTGAAATCCTATTTTCTGTAAGCTCTTAAAGTGATCGTGTTGCTAACATTAGGATTAAATAGAGTTTGTTTATCAGTGTTCAAATTTAAGATTCAAAAGCCCATGATTGTTTATTTTTATTTTTTCAAGTACTTAAAATCTTTTATTTGAACATTTCAAATCATTATGTCTTCATAAATATTTTTTTTTCCTTTCAAAGTTTTATTTTGCAGTACTATACTTTTTCATTTCTACTCAGAACTTTTAACCTAAAAACATAAATAAATAAATAAATAAAAGTCTTCACAAAAGATTATCTTTTTACATATAACAAAGATTTAGATGTTTAACGAGTTTGAAAAAAGAGCGATAAAGAAATGTTTTTTTTTTTTTCTAATCAAATAAACTAAAATAAGCATATTTTTTGAAATATTGTTTACTTAAGGCATCTTTTGCTGAATATAACAATTAGACTTTATTCTTTAAGCTATGTTTAGAGATCAAGAAACTAAAATTCTTAGGTTTTGGCCTGTCCTCATTGAGCGTTCTTATATTTACTAATGGGTAATTCTTCTAAAATGTTATTATCAATGTAAAGAGTATTGTTATACACCTGCTGACTTGTCCGTTTTTTTCCAGTTTTTCATTTTAATATTAGAAACGGTTAATGTGTGTACTATAACAAAGATCAATTTCATTCTTTACAATTTAAATTACTATGTTTGTTGTCTAATAGTCAAAACCACAAATTAAGAAAATTTGAACGGATCATTTGAAATAATTGCTACATTAAACTATGTACTTGGGTAAAAATTCATGAAGGTGGTTAAGAGAACAGAGTCTATAATTCTTTCCATTATGAAAGGTGCCGAATTGTCATTGACAGCTAGGTAAGGAAGTCTTAATAGGAAAGCATTACTTAGCTGAAGATATAAAAGAACAATCATTTTTTTTTTTTGATGAAGCAACATGTTTTTTGCTACTTAGGCAATCTCGCGTCATTTTAATTGATATTGCCTTTGCAAACCATGTAAGTTTGTTGTGCTTTCCCGCCTCTACCATTGTTTGCACCGTTTGTAGCCGCTAGATGTAGCCTTCATGGCATCTCTCAGAACCTAATGGCAGCAAGAAATTCGCCAGTGGCTTGTTATTCATCCAGGCAGGCCGTGACAATTTTGCAAGTTGCCAAACTCTTTGGCAGTGCCTTTTTGAAAGCAGTTGTGATGCAAACAGCAAGAAATGGATTCAGGCAGACAGGCAGGTATCCACTAAACAGAAACATATTTCCGGAACACATCTTCGCGTCATCACTGACCATAGCTAGACCTACGTACGCCTGAACCAAGATATAGAGAAAACGCAGTGGAAGTTTCAAGGAATCCTCACAGCCAGCATCAAGACTCTACAAACAAGGAAGTTTTCAGACCTGCAGCAAGTGTTCCTAATGTGTCAACACCATCAAATCTAACAGCTTGTGATCCCGAACAAATCAATTTACCCTGCTGTTCTAAGTTCTTGTCTCCCAACCATATAATAGTTCCGGAAGCATCATTCAGTGTTTCACCTTCCGAACTGATGCAATCCGCTTACATTGAGAGAAAGACACAGCCGAAGGAGGACAAGAGAAAAGGAAAAACTCATTTTACGGGATCTCCATACAAGATTTATCTTCAGGCAGCATTAGAAGAAACGAATGAGAAAAATGATGGAAAGAAGACCAAAGGTAGACGGAAGAAAAAAAAAACATGAATGAAAGCTAAACGAATCAAAGAAAATGCAACATTTTAAGATACCAAAAAGAAACAGACAGAAAATAAGTGTCCAAAAATAAGAAAAGATGAAGGAGCAAATGAGGGATGAGTCCAGTGAAGAGGATGACAGTACGGTCCGCATTTTACTGCAATGAGCTTTACTCGGACTCCAAGGGTGGTGAAGGATAGATTCAATGCATCCAATGTCGTCGTTGGGCTCATGAAACTGCTCTGGGGCCGAAGAGGAAGATAACTGTTTTACTTGCGACTTGTGTCAATAGGCCTTATATTACAGCAAAAAGTTAAAGATAAAGATAACTAAATTTACTGACAATTCATCAATATGTGTATTTTTATACGTATTCTATTATGTTATGACAATAGTTAACATATGTCACTTCATAAAAACTTGAACGTTGTGGCAACTTTTAAAATTCTTATTATCCTATAGCAATAACATGTCTACTCGGTTTTACCCCACATGCCTGTTTCTGATGAAGTCTCATGTTCAAGTGGTTTCAAGCAAATTTTGCTCTTTTTTTATTTATTTGTCTCTCGCACATCCGATATTTAGCGCTTCCATTGAGAATGATAGCATTCAAGCCATGCGAAAAAAACTCTACTTGTGAATACAATGTTTTCAGATAAAGTAATTTGAAAGCGTTCGTTTCTTCAGAAACGTTTGGTCGGAAGGATTGATTTAACTTGATGAAAACATTACATAGAGCATTTGCGAGCGTCTGAAATATTTTGAGGTTTAGTTTCTTTACCATTTACTCCGATGAAGAGCCTCTGAGTCCGAGGAAGAGTAATCGCTCTGCTCTTGCGTTGAGTCATAAATGCATAGAAGTGAGATCACGCTGTTGTTTGTTGCTAAAATTCCTCCACCACACATTCTACAATTTACTTCGAGCTTTATTGTTGAAAAAGGGAGAGAATAGCTAGCAACCCAAAAATACCACAGGAAGTATCAAAAATTAATTACTATAAAAAGTTTTCACGGGTGAAAAATATGCAGTGTGAAGATTGCGCAGTAAAAAAAAATGCAGAAATTAACCATGCAACTTAATTTGCGCTCTATGTAAACAAGCAAATTTGTGAAGAAAATGGCTTTTGTGGTAAGTGAACAAAAAAAATATTTGTTTCGTCAGAAAAACCTTTTGTGTAAAAATTAGAGTAAAAGCGTGTTTTGAACATAGACGATTCTTTTATTTTTCGTAAAGATCATTCTTTATTTGACTTCTGCTTAAGTGATAATAGAGATAAATGTAAACTTGTGTCAGAAAAATTTCAGCCAAATTATCTCTCTCTCTCTCTCTCTTTGGCCTCTTTGTTCCACAAATATCCCATTTTCAAATTTTTTTCAAAGTTTCATTAATGAAATACAAATTGTTTTCAGTGTTTGAGGAAAGACTCTCCAGATTTTTTCCAGAGACTTTTCATTGTTTTCAGTTTTTACTATTCTAATATCACTTTTTATTGTAAAACAAGAGATTTTGAAGAGAGATCAAGCTTTTTTCAAAAGTCTTGAAATTTTAACACCATGGTCCCTTTGTCACTTGTCACTATAGTTTTGACATACTTAACTTTTTGAAATTCAAAAAAGTTTTTTTTTTGGACCGTTTTTACTTCAACCTAACCATCATTTGGCATGTTACGCAAATTGGTTTCCTGTATCGAGACGAAAAATGCTTAGTGATATTTTCCGGACCAAACTTGCAATGAAAATGCTGTTTAATACTTCAAAATATAATTATTGCATCAAATAAAATATAAGTACTCATCCATAAAGCAGTTTCCATTGATTCATTTACTTTGTGACAGTTCGTGTTTGAAAATCAAAAAAATAAATTTTAACAGTGCAAAAGGAAGTATGTAGCTATTAATGACACAATCTAAATCAAGGAAACAACATTACACTAAACAACATCTCATGTGAATTGTTTTTGACATTTTTTAAAAAACGAAGCCTAAATGTAAATTAGATCGAAGAAATGGTCATGAATTATTCATAAAATGTAAATCAGTAGAAATATGAATTTCTGACTAAAATTTCCATTAAAGTTGTCAGGTCCTTGATTAAATGGAGAATAATAAATGAAGTAAAGGTTTTAAAAGAGAACATTTGGTATTCAGAAGATATTCCCGAGAAAAATATAAAAAATGAAAGGTTCTTCCCAAATAATAAAAAGTTTAACTTAAATTATGCATCCGGCCATCCATTATATTCTTGTGTGCACTACTGAGAACTTTTTTGAAAAGGCGAATGAAGACCAATCGATATCATATAAGGAACGTGACATTCCAATTAAAGAAGTGAATGATCAATTTTGTTAGCTGTTTAGTTTTCATGGAAAATAAGTTAAAATACATACTGAATAAAAGTTTAAATAAAACCTTTTTTCCTATTTTTGCAGCAGAGGGTGTGTATGTCTTCAAATTATTATTTTATATTAGTTAATTTTTGAGTAAAGTCAAAGTAACAGATTATTTTTTGTATCGAGAAATGTAAACCAATATCAAATGCCTGTAACTTTGCTAAAGTTTTTTTTTTTTTTTTTTTTTAACTCTAAATGCCATTAAAATACTTTTAAGCCTGTTTTTGTGCTGCCTTTTTTTTGTGCGATTTTTTTTTTTAAATGCAGTACATGAATTTTCAATCCGATTGGGACTCAATTAACGACATTATTTATAAAACGAATGCGATAGTAGTATCTTCAAGTGACGACCTACATCCTGATGTCGGGCATCCCGATGGGATCTCCCACAAGTTTCCTTATTCATAAAATTTTGTCTGATTATTTGGCAAAATTAAAATTGCTTAATTAATTTTGGTTTCGTCTAAAGAAGCAATTCCCAGTTATTTCGCAAGTGTTTGGATTATTTTCTACTAAAGACATTTTTCATGCGGTCCCTATCTACCGCATAAAAAACAATAACTGTGTTGCGAAAGCTTTTTTTATAGCTACTAGTGAAGTTTTGAACGATTTTTCTTATGCGGTCCCTATTCACCGCAAAAAAACAGGTTTAGGTGTAATGTCACGTTTTAATTTAAGTTAGCTAAACATAATCGGTAAGCAGGTTATGCTTAAGTCCTTGGAAATGTATTTGTCACTCTACACTCGTCTTCACTATTTTTAGAGAAAGGCACAGAGTGCTCTTTTTTTTTGTGCAGTTACAGAACCGATAATTTCTTCGTTATTAAAGCATTTAATTATTTATGTTTTTCTTCTGTTTGACTTTTAAATACATTTTGCGTATTTTCCGCCCCAACGCGTTCCAAGATGAAAATACTTTTTTTGTGGTCCAACTCTGTTTCATAGAAATCCTGTGGTGCCATGCTAAAAGTAGAGTATATTGAGATAAGTGCCTGCATAAACGGATTGATATAGTAATAAACCTTTGATGGAGCTTTAGCTAAACCATAGTAACAAAGTTGCCCTTATTCCGTCAAAACTGGGCAGCAATTTCTGTCTAGGTTAAATAAAGTCGATTGGCTTGAGGACCAAGTGTAGTCAGGGGCGGAATATCTTTTTAGGGGAGGGGTCATGCTGAGGACTGACCTCTACCCCCGGATGAACCTATTGTTTGGGTACGAAAAATTTCTGAAACTGCTTAGGTGTCAATAAAAATAACCAAATTGACCAGGAATAAGGCATTTTGTAGAGCATAACCGTTACTAATTAATTTCAAAAGCAATGAAAAAAAGTAATACTTCAAATATTTACTTTTAAAAATTGATGAATTTAAAAGATTACTGAAATCATTTATATTGTATTCATAAAGCTTTTAAACACAATGGAGGCTAATAATATTGTCAACGGTTTAGGGAGAATCATCACCTCCATAACCCTAGTTGAATTGCATGAAAGTTTCAAAACTTAAAGATTATTTTTTACTTCAGTTTACACTTAAAGAGTGCGGATATTTTTAACAACCAAACTAGGACGCGTCAAACTTCTGGTTAGAAAGAGAGTCTTGACTAAATTTATTATATAGTAATATTTGTTCACAAAGCTACTTGAGGCATACCTCTTTAAGAATGGATTTGAAAAAAAAAACATCATTTAAATTGAAAACAAATCTAAAAGAAACAATGTTTAACAGATTTTTTTATTTACACTGCCATATTACGCCTTTTTAAGCAATAAAGTTTTTCAGTTTAATGTATTTTCAGTAACATGACGGCCAAAAACCAACAGAAAATGACATAAAATGTAAAAGAAGAAGGCAAAACAATTGAAAAAAGTCATTTACTCTCTTTTTAATGCAGTCACGAACTCCCTAATTAAAGAGTTTTGTGAAACTTTAGTTGGTAGCTTTTAGTACAAAAGAGCAAAACTTTAAAGCACGAGAAATTTAAAGATACAAGAAACTCTTAAATAAGGAATCAGAACTTGAAGATCTAACAAGCTACTTAACAGAATTAAAAGTTACTTAATGGATTACACGGACTGAAAAATAGAATTTAATTTCTCTGAGAGCAATTTTGTAAACTTCCTGACACTTAAAAAGCCCCATTAATGTAAAAGCTTGACAAGCCAATACGTTACGCTTAAATAGGTCAAGCTTTAAAGAAAATAAACCAATTTTAAAAGAAAAAATGTTTGCGTGGTTTATTTAAGCATTTTCATTTTTTATGGAATGAAAATTGAAAATACAAAGTGTTTTGTGCACATCAGTTTTTAATTATTTACTGAGGATCTTGGAAAATTGTGTGAATGTCACGAATTTAAGCTTATTTACTTAATTTAAGCTTGAACAATCCAGGTATACTTCCAGACAAAACTAAAAAGGAAAAATATTGAATTCAGTGCTACATTTAAGTTTAAAATTCAACAAATGTTCTCTTTTTGATAGGCGAAAATCTTCATAACTATACATTTATTTTTCTAAGAGACAAAACATCACTTTAAAAAGGGAGATTTTTTTTTTTTGCACTGGCTTTATCGCGAAATAAAGATCAACAGGGTACAAAAATCATTTTAGAAATATCGTATTTAATCTGTTCAATGACTTTAAACTTATATCAAAAGCTCTTTGGATTTCATTTAAATTTTAAATGCAATCTTTCCACGTAAATTCCTGAATATCAAAATACCTCTGCACCAATTTTGGTGGAGTTGTGCAATACAATTGGAAAATGCGCAATGTTCATTGTTTAAATGAGTTAACTTGAAAAATTTAAAAAAAAAAAGCATCCAAAATTTCGAAATTATTTATGGATTTTTTTTTTTTTTTTTTTTTTTTTTGCAGAAAATTATAAACTTTACGGGTAAACACGTTTTCATATGATTTCCGAACAATACTTTTTCTTTAATAACTTTTACTAACAACAATGTTTTACGATTTCAACTTTTGAAAATATCTGAAAACTTTTTAAGATTCGTCCATGTAAGTTTTTCAGTTACCATTTTTATTCTTGGATTAAACACGCAATTAGAAAATAAAATAGTTGTGTACCAAAATCAATATAACACTTTCAACTTTTATCGTTTAAGATGCTTCTTCCTTAACAAATCATCACTCACTTCCGAAACCCGGCCAAAATAGTTTCAAAGTTATAAAACAAAAGCGATGAAGAAAGGTTCCAAAACTACTGTTATCACGCAATTTTTACCACTATCAATCATTTTGGAAAATACAATAAAAATTGTATTAGATGCTGTTTGGACAAAGACTGAGAAAAAAAGATGAATACAGTAGTATACTTAAAATACACCGCCAGCTCAGTTATTCCATCCGAGGACTGCAGTTTCGTGCTTTTTAACACTCATCAGCCCGGAATAGGAATCACATGAGCTGGAGGCGAAAAATCTCTTAAGGGAGCCAAGAGAGCCAAACAAACTGGTAGCTAATGTAGAAGTAGCACACCAGATGAGTGACCGCAGCAATGGTGCGGTTCAACTCAAAGATTGATGGCAAAGCTAAGGTATTTTGTAGTAAGTTACCGCCCTAAAGCCAGGGCTAAGGCAGAAATACTTAAAATACACCGCCAGCTCAGTTATTCCATCCGAGGACTGCAGTTTCGTGCTTTTTAACACTCATCAGCCCGGAATAGGAATCACATGAGCTGGAGGCGAAAAATCTCTTAAGGGAGCCAAGAGAGCCAAACAAACTGGTAGCTAATGTAGAAGTAGCACACCAGATGAGTGACCGCAGCAATGGTGCGGTTCAACTCAAAGATTGATGGCAAAGCTAAGGTATTTTGTAGTAAGTTACCGCCCTAAAGCCAGGGCTAAGGCAGAAATACTTAAAATACACCGCCAGCTCAGTTATTCCATCCGAGGACTGCAGTTTCGTGCTTTTTAACACTCATCAGCCCGGAATAGGAATCACATGA
The DNA here is from genome assembly GCF_026930045.1 of Uloborus diversus. Taxonomy (NCBI): domain Eukaryota; kingdom Metazoa; phylum Arthropoda; class Arachnida; order Araneae; family Uloboridae; genus Uloborus; species Uloborus diversus. Next base: position 135,598,019 of record NC_072737.1, read on the forward strand.
GCTGGAGGCGAAAAATCTCTTAAGGGAGCCAAGAGAGCCAAACAAACTGGTAGCTAATGTAGAAGTAGCACACCAGATGAGTGACCGCAGCAATGGTGCGGTTCAACTCAAAGATTGATGGCAAAGCTAAGGTATTTTGTAGTAAGTTACCGCCCTAAAGCCAGGGCTAAGGCAGAAATACTTAAAATACACCGCCAGCTCAGTTATTCCATCCGAGGACTGCAGTTTCGTGCTTTTTAACACTCATCAGCCCGGAATAGGAATCACATGAGCTGGAGGCGAAAAATCTCTTAAGGGACTTAAGATCCCTTAAGAGATTTTTCGCCTCCAGCTCATGTGATTCCTATTCCGGGCTGATGAGTGTTAAAAAGCACGAAACTGCAGTCCTCGGATGGAATAACTGAGCTGGCGGTGTATTTTAAGTATTTCTGCCTTAGCCCTGGCTTTAGGGCGGTAACTTACTACAAAATACCTTAGCTTTGCCATCAATCTTTGAGTTGAACCGCACCATTGCTGCGGTCACTCATCTGGTGTGCTACTTCTACATTAGCTACCAGTTTGTTTGGCTCTCTTGGCTCCCTTAAGAGATTTTTCGCCTCCAGCTCATGTGATTCCTATTCCGGGCTGATGAGTGTTAAAAAGCACGAAACTGCAGTCCTCGGATGGAATAACTGAGCTGGCGGTGTATTTTAAGTATTTCTGCCTTAGCCCTGGCTTTAGGGCGGTAACTTACTACAAAATACCTTAGCTTTGCCATCAATCTTTGAGTTGAACCGCACCATTGCTGCGGTCACTCATCTGGTGTGCTACTTCTACATTAGCTACCAGTTTGTTTGGCTCTCTTGGCTCCCTTAAGAGATTTTTCGCCTCCAGCTCATGTGATTCCTATTCCGGGCTGATGAGTGTTAAAAAGCACGAAACTGCAGTCCTCGGATGGAATAACTGAGCTGGCGGTGTATTTTAAGTATTTCTGCCTTAGCCCTGGCTTTAGGGCGGTAACTTACTACAAAATACAGTAGTATAGTTGATTCTTAAAAACATCGTACATATTAAAAGCCCCAGCAATTGTTCTTTTGAGATCATGATTGCTGATTTTTGTGGAAAAATAATCTTCAGAAATTCAAACAACAATAACACATTGTTGCATTTTTTCTTAATGGTTTCAAAAATAGCAGCATGCTTATTTTGAAAAAAAAAATAATAACTGCTTTTGATAAAAGCAAATGCTACAGAAATCGACTTTCAAAATTCAGTTCTCGACCACGGGAGACCCAAATGGTCGGCCAATTAATCGTTATATTTCTCAAAGGTGTTTTTTATAACTGCACCGGCACTCCCTCATTACTTGATCAAACTTCATAAATAAGACATAAGACATCCCATTAAAAGAAATGTTCACTGCTTTCTAAGAAATTACGCATTGCTTCAATGGATATACTCACAAAATTGAGGTTGATTAGAGCGTCGTGCTAGTTTGTTAAAATACGATTTTGTTCCTGACAAAAAAAAAATCTAAGAAACTTAAAAAAAAAAAAAAAAAAAAAAAAAAAAAAAAAAATGAGGAATGAAATTAAGGAAAATGAAAGTTGTACGAACTCAGTGCTGTATCTACAGTATTTATTTTCATGTCAATTATTGTCAACATCATTTTTTATCACTATCAACTTTCTTCGAATGTTGAAAACCTATAGATAACACCATCAACATTCATGTAATCCCTGAGAAAGTTCATTAAAGCCAGGCAATTACGCTTCATGCAGATAGCTACTGTTGGCAGCTTCCCCATCATCCCCTTGCGCTACCGAAAATTCATTGTTTAATATGGTCACAATTTGGGGATGTTAAAGTAAGCTTAGCCAAAACGTTCCCAGTAAAGTCCATTAGTTAACACCCGTTTCCCAAGAATCATATACAACTCATTCCTTAAGCGGATTGAAAGCTGCTAGTTATATATCCGCTGCTTAACCGATCACTGTGAAGCAATCTGCTGTATGTTTCTTGATCATTTCTTCCCTGAAGATATTTCCACAAGTGTTATTTTGTATTAATGGATTTGTATATTGTACATTTTCCGGATCTGACTCTGGATGATTTTTAAAACTGAATCGTCGAAAGTTATTCTAAATCTTAATAAATCAACAAAATTTCAATCTTTGACTTTCTTGTTACTCTCTTTCTTAAATTATCCAAAGTCACGACTCCTTCTAAGTGCAGTTTCATGATCTCCGAAAAAAATATTTTTTTTTATTTTTTCTTTTGTTTTTGAACTTTAAAACACACACAAAAGCGACAATGTTTTTTTTTTTTTTATTTGAAAGTGCTATACTCTACAGTGGTGGTCAAGATTAAAAGAACAAAAGGAAAAAACACCAAATCTTCACTGCATTTCGTCGGAAAGTTATGTAACTTGTATGACTAGTAACTAATACCAAATGAAACTTGTTTTGTAATTTTTATTGGAAATACAAAGGAATTTCTTGTTTGTAGAAGGAATTTTGACTTGTTATACGGAAAAAATATAACGACAATTAGATTTGTTGTGTTCTAAAAGCAAAATTTGAATGTTTTTTGTTCTGTAAACTGTGCTACATAACGATATAAATGCTTAGTAAGCGATTGGAAAAGTCTCATGCTATTTTTAGTCACCCCTTAGGTACAAAACTTAAAGAATTTGAGAAAAGGAAAGTGGTTCTTTGAAAAATTGCAGGTCGTACTGTACGTCAAATCGCAACAAATTTGAATCGGTAGAGATCGGTAATTCAGAGCTTTCTCAAAAATTCCGGCAATTAAGGTCGACAAAGACAAAAAGGTAGAAAATCTTCCGTTTCTCTGTGTGTGAAAGTAATGATGATAAGACGAGATTGCCCCCAAGAAACAGACATCAAGAGATATTAGATATTAATTCAAGTTACGATACTGTGCTCGAATTGCTCAACATCTTTTACAAAAAGTATCATTATATGTAACTAATGTCATGACAGACTCTCAAAAAAAAAAAAAAAAAAAAAAAAAATATATATATATATATATATATATATATATATATATATATATATATATATATATATATATATATATATATATATATATATATATATATATATATATATATATATATATATATATATATATATATATATATATATATATATATATATATATATATATATATATATATATATATATAAGAGACAAAGGGTTCAACGTGCCAAAAATGTGTTGTTATGTGTAAAAAGTAGGATGATGAAATGTTTTCCAATGAGAAAAAGTTTAATTAGGATGGACTAAATGGTTTTTTTCTACTTCTGATACAATCTCTGTGAAGGGTAAAAAAATCTCAAAGTGTCCTTATAATTCTAACCACCACTGTTTATCTAGCATTTTTATGAATATCAGAAAATAGGCATTTAAGAAGTATTACTTCTATACGCGCGATTATGAGTACAAGCGCCTATATTTTTTTGAGTTACCAAAAAAATATCGATCAGTTAATAGGCGTACAAGCTACTCGTTAGTACATCAGATTTTTTATTTCAATAAATACATATGTCATCTTTGTCATATTTCACATAGAAGAAAATCACTTTTATCAATTTGAATTTTGCAAGTGTGTATTGTGAGAAATGTGTTTTTTTTTAATCCGCCCCGAAAAAAAGTGATTAGGACCCCGTTTTGTTACTTGAAAAATAAACAGAATGGCAAACTAGAAGCACGAACACTCTGCTGAAATAAACGGACTAAAATCCTTACTTCAAGAAAAGGTAGCTCACGATTAGTGATAGTCAAATAGAGTGGGGGCACGTTATACTTGATTCTAAACAATATACATAATTCGTCTTAAATGTTTAGTGTCATTGTAACTGGTTTTCGGTAACTGGTGAACTTACTCTATCTAAAATTTGGACAATTCTTGCCAAACGGTCACATATTTATGACCACACTTCTGGCTGCATTCCGTTTCTTTGCTTTCGTTTTACAATTAAGTTGTTTACAACCGTTTTGAGAAAAGAAGCATACCTTCAATCAAATAAAATCTGAGATATTGTTTTTTACGATACTTGACTTGATTTAGTAGAAACACTCTTTTGCCTGGTTTAACGTGAAAGAAACAAAATGCATAGAGGAAAAATTGAATAATAATCATTTCAGAAAAATAAATATATATTTAATTGATTGAAAAATAAATAAAGGCTGTTTGAATTGGCAAAGTTGTACCAATCGACAATCTTACTGCTTGTTAACCCTCCCGCCCCCACACCCCCAGTAATTGTTCTTGTAAGAAGTTGCTGTGAAAGCGATATATTTTGCTCGAAAGAACAAGTCCTACTTTTTTTTTCACATAAATATAAAAAATGCATTTTTTTTCAATTTAAAAATATATCTCAATTTTGAACAGTTCAAGATTATGATAGCGGGAAAACTTGAACTATACATAAGTTATTTTTTGAAAAAAATTCGTAGAAACGTGCTCTTGAGGAGAGGAAAAAAAATACAAAGTGATGTTTTTCTTTTTTAACCCTACATTTTCAGATTTCAATGTATCATTTTAAAACTCAAAAATGCCTAACATTAACGCTTAGGGCAAATGCAAACTCTTTTTTCTAGAAACACCATTTATTTTGTAAAAGCTCAAAACTGGAAAATTGATTCAGAATACTCTTTTTACGTTTTGCGTTTCAAGGGCAATTGTTGCGTTTGAAAAAAACATTTATTGAACAGTTTAGAGTTTTAAAATTTTTTGCAGTGATTAACCATCGATTTAATAAGCAAAATCATAACATAAATATTTGAAAAAAAAGGGATATTTAAATTGCATTTATTTGAAAAAAAAAAAAAAGAGATTGCTTTATATCTCTAACTCTCAAAATATTCTTGGTTAATTTTAATTTTTTTTTTCAAAAAGTATACACAAATATGTAAGCTTTAATTTTCGTTCGGCGATTTAAAAAACATTAATTCAATAAAAAAAAAAAAAGAAAATATTTAAAGAAAAATTTCGAAAAATTCTAAAATGCTTAAAAATAGTAATAAATCTCATTTTTTGAAGTCACAGTGTTTTTCAAATTTTCAAAATAAAAACTAAAGTAAACTGTTCAAAAAAGATATGCTCCAAGTTTCATTAATTTATTGTTATCAGTCCTTGACTTATAAGAGTTTGAATGCAAAAAATTGAAGAAAATTGCATCATGAAGAAAAATGCGTTTAAAGTTTTTAAGGTAAATGTAATGTTAGTTAAATGCATGCAACAAAAATAATCATATATTTCGCTCTAATAAAGATTGAAACATGATTTAAACATCATTTTAAGCAAAAACGAGCTGATGTGTACATCACATAACTTCCTTTTATCCACTTTAATGTCATTTACCCATTATTGGCAATTTTAATGTGATTCAATTGTTTACTCTCTAAATGTCACCAACAGTGGCCAGATTAAAACCAAATTTAAAAATAAAAAAAATCGCCAAATTTGTCGCCAAGTTGACGACCAAAAGCATAAGACGATATATCGGCAATTATCCGGCAAATTATAGCACCATTTGAGTTTACATCGAAATTAACAATGATTTTCCCCCAAAAAGGGGCAAAAGGCCGCCTTAGAAACATCCGAATGCAACCAAAAGTGAAGGTGCACAACTAAGCCCCACTAGGAGCCTACGTAACAAATTTCTACTTTCTACGACATACCGTTTTTAAGTTATGCCAGATACATACACACACACACACACATACGCACATACATACGTACATACGGACGTCAGGAGAAAATTCGCTGTAATTAAATCGGGGGTCGGCAAAATGGATATTCCGGGTGTCTGTAGGTTCCTAAGCAATATATCCACGTGTGGTCGGGTCGAAAAAAAAAAAAAAAACTCAGCATTCATTCGGGGGTGAGAAAAATGGAAATTAAGGTCGATTTTTGAGCGAAAATTTTTTCGCGAACACAATACTTCCTTTTTTGTAAAAAAAAAGTAAAAAAGGAATTTTTTTTTAAATGATTAAAATTTTTTTTCAAAACTTGAAGATTTTTGTGTTCCGGACCCCCTCAATAATGAAATAGAAATGCAGTTTGTCTTGAGCTTTAACCTTGCCAAAAGTTGGGTATTTGTTGATTGAATTATAGTGAAGTAGCACTAAGTGCGAGGTAATTTTAATTAATTTATTTTTTAAATGATTTTTAATACATACTTTATTTTCGCATAAATTTTAAAACTATAGTAATTCTATTTTCCCTTGCCTGTTATTTAACAGTAAAATCCATTTTAACATGTTTTTTTTTAAAAAAGCAATTTATTTTATTCATGTTTTTATTTATTTAATTATCATTTAAATAACGGTGAAAAATGAAGTAAATCTTCTTAAAAAAATTTTCATTTTTTGAGTTCAAATTGGATTCTTTTCTCAAGCTTGACGTAGAAATCATTTTTAACAATATAATTTTACGCACGTAGAACGAAACAAACCTACTTTCTCATACCCCAACATAAACTTTCTAGTATCTAATCAATATTCCATAAATTAGTTGAGACTGTGAATTATGTCAAACATAACTTTTTAAATTAAAGTTGATTTCTTAAAACAAAATATCCCTCATCTGAAGAAATACGTAAAAAATATATCATATCTATTGCATACATCAATGCAATGTAATTGAAGACGATAAATGGTATACCGATGAGTGACAAAACACACTTATAACAATTGAGAAGTTCGTATCAGATAAGTTTTTAAAAGTTTCAAAAAAATTTCTGAATTAAATTCGGATTAGTAACCTTCTGTATATTTCCAAGAGGAAGACGACCAGAAGATCCACTTATTTGGATGTCCATTCACTAAATTCCTTTCTTTTTTTCAAATCCTTTAAAAAAAAACATGGTGTAGAACTGTAAACATTCTTCCAACTATATTTAAAAACAATTTGATTTTTATCATTAAGAATATATTTATGTACTGTTTTGTGACAGATGTACTTTTAAAATGTTCTACATTTGAAAGTGAAATTAGGCTTAAGTGTTTCTTGAATAGTTGGTCAAATAAAAATTTGACACTTGTGAGTTTGGTGTTTTTTTTTTTTTTTACTCCATTGGCGCAGAATTTGGCACCAATCCCAACGAGAAAAATATAGGGGAAGATTGCCGTCAATGAACCGGTTCCATGACTAGACCGCAAAGATATTTTTCGTACTAGAGTTTGTGCAGACGCGTAATCAGTTTTAGTATCTTCCTTTGTCTGGAAACAGTGTACTGCAGAGTCGTCATGTAGCTAAAATTATTTCATCATATTGTTGATCGATCAGAAAAGATTTTTACCATTATCTTACTAATTATTGAAATTTTCATTTAGTTATCACATGCTTTGAATATCATTGATCAGTTAAACATGAGCATTGACTTAAAAGAGTGCCTTTTCAAGTAAAATTCCCCATACTTCATGTTTCATCTAGATTCGTCACAGTAGTAACGCCTATAAGAATATTCCAAATGACGCAGTTGCTATCATTGGACCGCTAGGTGTTTTCCCGAATGGCACCAGACAAAGTAGTTCATTCATGGAAAATCTCTAACATTGTTGTAACTTCTGCTCAATTACCTTTAAAACTGCTCAATTGTTTTAAAATAAATATGATAATGAAAAAATAATCTCAGTAATTCATGAATTTCAAGTCAAAATTTTTTTATAAAATTTGTTAAAAATTTAAAACATAATAATAGTTTCAAATATTTTTGCTGTACCAGAAAAATGCAAAAACTAGTAAAATATAGCCAGTGGACAAGTGAGAGTACGTAACGAGCTACAGTAGCTTACAGAAATGGTATGGTGGCATAAACCTTAACGAAGTCTGCCGACAATGTAGAGTCATGAAAGCAACTTTAAACAATCGCATGGAAAATAAAAACTGGTTTGGTGTTACCTTGGCGATTTATTAGAAATTTAAAAGTTAAGCACTCAGAAATAAGAATATATTTAGTGAATCATGTTTTGAAGCTAATGAAGACGGTTCTGGAATTACTTCCGAAAAATTGGGGGAATTGGCCTGTCAAGAGGCTGAGGGAAAAAAAACATGTCTCATTGATTTAATTAAGAAAAACAGTCTTTTAGTACTATATTCTCTGGTAGTTTGAGACTTTAGCTTCTGGTTTCAGTAATAAACTGGTCAATAAGTTTTTTTCACATTTTAGAGAGCAAGTACTCTTTCTTCGAATGAAAATTTTCACAAAATGAATTTAATAAAACTGCCAACAGTTCAAATGAGGTTGAAAAGATATTATCTAAGAATGGCGTTACACAGGTAGGGAAAATATCAAGTGGCGAACGAGGTGTGATGACAGCAGTTGTGTGAGTGCTTGGGGTTTATTACGTTCTTCTTATACGAAAATAAAACATTTTAGAAAATAAATCTATTTTTCTGTAACTTATTGTTATTTGTAGTGTTTATTGATCATCTGTTATAAATATTTGTAAGTTACGCATTGATTTTTTAGTTTGAGAATGTAGTCCATCAGTAGAAACTCGATGGTCCATCCACAGCAACAGGTAGACATGAATTGACCACATTCTAAAACATTTATTTTTAATTTTCATTCTTTATTGTGTATATTTATCACGAAAGTGAATATTATTATTAAAAGATAAATACACTGAGAAATTGTTCCTATAATTAACGTCAACTTTCAACTGGATTTCCTTTTTATAAAAATCGAAAACTATTATGTGGTTCATTGAAGGCAAGCTTGCCCTATTTCATTTGGTCACACAAATAAGGAGTAGGGAAATATCTATTCAGATTGAGACACCATAAATAAGTAAAGAGGAGGGGTTCAGTGGCCACGCCAATTGCAAATAAATAGAAATATTCCCTTGGTTTACCCTACGTTTAATAATTTTATTTTGTTTTTAATGCATCACTCCATTGAAGAAAAAAAACATAGAGTTAAAATGTAGCTATGTCAAAGAATTGAAAATACATCAAACATTGAGGTAGTTTTCTTAGAATAAATGTTTCCATAATTTTGCAACAAAAAAGTCAAACATTCGGTAAGCGAAATGAGTATTTTCTTATTCAAATGTAAGAAAATGAACAATTTTCAAAAATAAATTATATTTGCTTACATCTATATGAATTATTCATGAATTTGGTTCATCTCATGCTGCGATTTTAAAAACCTAAGGAGTTAATTAGAGAAAAGACAAAGTTTTTTTTGAATAATTTAGATGCAAGTTCTGAGTATAATAAATTAAAGTGACGTCCTCGGTAGAAATGTTATAATGGAACTTTAAATTAAAGACAAAGATTGAGATTTAAAAAGTTTCTAAACATTTTTATCTGACTCTGATTTATTGATCACTTTCAGTGTCATTTTCTTTACAAAAGATGAAAAGTCATTATAATATTCAAAGCGCAAATTGGCGAAATTTTCGGTTTTTATGAATTTTTATTACGAGTTTCTGATGCATTGTACCTCAAGTTTATTACTGATGTTGTTGTTTTTTTCAAATGAAATGCTTTGATTGCTATATGCAGATAAGATGAAATTTGTGATTCATGCAAAATGACATTTATAAAGTTATTAACCATGCAATTGAGCATAAGTTGAATAAAACTGGGGTAAAGTAGTTGACATAAATAAGCTTATTGCCCTTACATATCTCAGTTTCTAATTTCTGAGGATGCTTTATTTCAACTAAATAATTACGTCACTTGGGAAAAGGCTTTATGTGAGGGTAATTATGGCATTGATCTCACTTGACGTAGCAAAGCTAGACCATGTCCAAGAGTCCAAAAATATTTCAAAAAGTCTAGAAATATGTGTTGTCCCAACGTCAGGAGTGTAAAACAGCATAAAGGTGCTTGCTAAACCGCATCATCGGTTTAGAGCTGCTGACCATCAAAGTCCTTCTTTTAAGGACCAAGCAGATGGAAATCACTTGGTGCCAGTTGTTGACGTTAAAGAGGATGGTCCAATACCTTCCAATGCAAAAACCTTATTAAAGGTTTTGTTTCATTGGCGGGATATGTTTCCGTCAACGCAGTCATCTTCTAACTGGCAAGTTGTGCTGTTAGTGGACACCCAGTTCCATTCACTGGCACCATTTGAAATCTTCGATCATCTTCGTTATCTTCAGTATGAGTTCCATTCAGACAGAGAATCTGCACACTCGTCAGAGCTCTTGTTACCTTACTTTTTGAAACCCCGTCGTTGTTCAAAGAATTAAATGAGTTTAATTTGATTATACTTGGTGCCGGTTGTGGCTCTTGGAGTGGCAAAGCTAGACCAAGTCCAAGAATTCAAAAATATTTCTAAAAGTCTAGAAACAAATATGGATAACTAACAACTGAAAGATAAACAATAATAGAAGTCAAAAATGTCTTTAATAATGCGTTGAAGACTTTACTAGTTTAAAGAAAGCTCTGGATATAACGTCAGTAAGAAGCAAAAGGATGCAAGTGGATATTTTCAAGTTTTGAGTAAAATGCGTTGACCGATAACATCCTAGGTAGGCTTTAATTTTTTTTTAAAATCATGCTGCACCGCAACTCTTTACAGGACTACTAGTACTATATCTTGCCCCAATACAGTTGAGAGGTTCAGCTACCATTTGTACTGATAATCTCAAAATTTTTAATTCTGTCACAAAATATGTTCATTGTCAAGGATGAAGCATTTGAGTCTGTAACCCAAAATACCTGTCAGAAACGTTTTCAAAGCGCTGTTTAATTGTCTTTAAATTTTAAGCACACTTGCATTTATTTATTTCCTAATTTTAATTATTTAAAAAAATCAAGTTAGGAGTTCTAAAACGAGAGTATTCTAATTAGACCAGACATGGTATATTTTCAAAAAATGTTTTCCTTGTAGGAAACGCAGCATATCTTGCGTTCGCAAAAAAAGTCCTTTCAGTTTCGGCCAAACTTTCTACTCCAAGTCACCCCAAATAATTGCTCAGTGATTTTTTTTTGCACATTTGTACATACACATGTATGACTAACCGAGATATCGACTTCGGCGTTTTGAGAGCTAACTATCACAAGTTTGCTAGTGCCATCAGAAAGTACAAAGGTATGTAGGTGTGTGTGTACATATGCATCTATAATAACTCGAAAACGGTTTTCCGTGAAATATTCAAATTTAAAAAATGGGATCTATGTGTGCACCTCTTGTGCTTGCATTTGGATGTTCCAAAATGAATCATTTTCTCGTTTTGGGGAAATATCGGTGTTAATTTCAATGCAGTTTGAAGTGATGTCATAAATTGGAAATGACTTAAAGATATATCGCAAAGTTGGCGACAGAAATGAAATTATGTCTCTTATGAAATTATGTCTCTTTAGTAGTATTGATGAGATTTAGCGAGATCGCTATTCAAAAAACGTTGTAAATGATAATTTTTAGAAATGAATCTCTGCAAACACTTTCCTGCATCAGTTCTCAAAAAACTATCGATGTAACTATTTCAAATGACTTTTATCTTCCCTTAAGGTGTATAAATAGGAATATATATACATTTGATCATGGAGTAATCACGGAGTAACATTTTGAAATAATTTGAAAGTACTCACTGGTCGCAAAAACTTGGGAGAACAGCTACACTTCGAATATTACGAGCATACGATCCAGAGCCCAAATATGTAGTATTTTTCTCTTATATATATAGAATTTTTTTTCTTTTATATAGTATTTTTTCTTTATGAATGTTCTATATAGCTTTTGCGAAATTTTAGATTTTAGACACTAATAAAAACATCACATGTCTTTACATTTCAAATTGTCATTCTCTTTTCTCTGTGTTTAGCTTACTTGCAGAAGTGTAGCATAGTGTCGTCTAAAAAGTTAAGTATAGTAATTGGGAAGTATATTTCTAACGGACACAAAAAAGAACCTGCTTCCGTTATTTTCCGTAGTTAAGAAACATCAGCTACTTAATAAGCTACATAGGTGGGGTTTAATCAGCTACATATGGTGGGGTTTACGTCAGTTTTATTTTTCTTTATGAGATATGTTTTATATTTGCATTAATTGTGTAAAGAATGAATATGCTGATCAGTGAAAATGATGCAAGAGTTTTCTTTACCAAAAAATAATAAAAATGTGCTTGTCTTATTTAGATGATTAAGACCCGGGCAACATTAAGATCTTAAACAGGAATTTTTGTCCAGAGCTAAACCAGCCTACTTTCCCGCATACCAATATTTACTTTCTAGTACCTGATCAATATTCTCAAAAATAGCTAAAATTGCAAATTGTTTCAAACATATCTTCTGAGCATATTTTTAAGCTGATTTCTAGGAATAAAATATGCCTCACTCATCTAAAGAATTATATGCGTAAAAATAAATAAATAAATAAAAAGAAACAAACAAATAAAATAGCAGCATCTTTTAAACAAAGCAGTTAATACACTTTTTTCCATTAAAAATCTTTAACTGCTTTCAAAAGAAAAAAAATATTAAAATTAATCATCTGATTAAAATAAATACCTCAAATCAAAAAAAAAAAGTTTGTTTTTCCCCAGTTGCCAAAAATAATTTTTTAATGATTTAATGTACATTCCAAAAATGCAAATAAAAACAATGAAATGTCAACTTAAAGAAATGATTTTCATTGCCGAAAAAAAAATCGTCTGCGCACATTTTCTTACATGTAGAAACATAAGAGACTCCGAACTTATCCGTCAAAATCTAACTACATAAATTAAAAATTTAGAGTGAAAATAAAAGCAAATCATATTATTAATAATAATTTCCCAGTAAAAGCCATGACTGCGGAGTCGGAGTCAATCTCATTTTGGGACGAAAGAGTCAGTTTCCGGAGCTGAAGGTTAAGTCAGAGACTCGGAGTTGGAATCGGTCATTTTCCCTTAAAATCCGTAACTCTTACAATTTTTGCGGAGCCGGAGTCGGATTTATTTTTGGATAAAAGAGTCGGAGTGGGAGTCGAATTTCCATGAGTCGGAGTCAGTCTTTTTTCCTCTCCTATGAATAAATTTTTGCCAAAGCTACGAAGTCGGAGTCGGGAGCTATTCGTCAAGAGCTATTTCCGACAAAAAGTGTTTGAAGTAAGTCCGCCTTTAATTTCGGAATCTATATTGATTACCAGCTTTCCCGTAGGCGCTAATGTTAAGAGATTTGAACTATTCAAAATTGAACAAAAAGTTGCTCAAATCAAAAAGATACTTTCTACTTGTTCTTCATCAAAAACCGATTGGCTTCTAAGTTCGGGATTATCTTGAATTTCCCCGTAGGCGCTAATGTTAAGTTTTGCTTGAACTGTTCAAAATTAAACGAAAAATTGTTCAAATTAAAAGTAAAATATAGCAATGAGGTGTGCTCGTCAAGATCTTCGAACTTCAAAACAAGACTTTCGGACAAAAAAAAAAGGTGGTTTGAATCGAACTATTCACTCAAAAGTTATTTGGGGAGGAGGGTGGGCAGACAGACCGACAGACATTTTTGTCATCTCAATACCTTTTTTTTTTCAATTTTTAATTTTTTGATATCTATTTAATAATTGTTTTTTTTTTTTTTTGTCTTTTTCCTTTTTGGTTTTCGCGATATCTTTAGAATGCATTAAGCCTTCTTTTATGCTTTTTTTTTCTTCTTTATCTGACTTTTACTGGGAAAATAGGCTTAAAAACTGTATTTAACATTTAAATTGATAAACTCTTAAACTGTAAAAAAAATTTTATGTGGGGTGACTTCGAACTAGACGCACCAGTTAGTATTTCTCCCCTCCGTAATCACATAGTAACATTTTGAAAGAATTTGAAAGTAGTCACTCGCCGCAAAAAATATCAGCTACACTTCGAATATTACGAGTATACGATCCAGAGCTCAAATATGTAGACTTGGTTATCTATGGGGTTTAATTGGAGATCAAATATAAGGCTATGTTAAAAAGAATAAACCTTAAATAGTACAAAAAATAATAATACACAAGAATGAAAAAAAAAAAAAAATACACAAATAAATTACAGAGTCATTATCCGAACACCACACAACTTAATCCGAATCACGTCAAATCTAAACGCGTTACATCACTTCTAGTTTGCGTGATATCCCTGAACGCGTATTGAGCATTGAAAGATGTAGTTCTCATCGTTAGAGCTCGTGATGTTCCAGTGAATGTCTCACAAACTCTCACACATACCCACACGCACATAAATATATATATTTATATGTAAGAAACATTACCATAAACATTTTTAACCTGGACAATGCAAACAAAGAAAATTGTACTAAGCTTCACAACTCAGTTCAATAGGCGCCATGGGAAGCACTTCGATACTGGTAGACGATAAATTATTAGCACTATGAAATTAATTTCTGTCATGCTTGTATTTTTGACTTCCGGTATCCCCTTTGCTTGGGGATGTCGGGGTACTACTGCTGTGTGTGTGTGTGTGTTTTTTTTTTAAAGGAAATCTCACCTGCAGCACTCACGAAACATCTCATGGACTTCCCTGCTCTTTGGCAGTAACCGCCTGATGAGGCCCCAGGGTGTTCTGGGATTTTTATTCAATTTTACGTTCCTACTTGCTCAGATTTCATAGTGCTCATGATATATTTGTATGCATATATAACATATGGTTTATAGTAAAACTCACAAACAAATTAATTAATTTAATACATCAATAAATTATACAACATTAGTAATGAAACTAACATATGTTTACATAATAAAGATACTTTTATATTTATTTACTTTTCAATATTTACTTATTCTAACACTTTTAATGTACGTTAATTATTTTACAACATTGGTTGATAACGAACAAAAGCCAAAATTGTTGTTTTTTTTTTAATGAGAATAGAAAATATATGACACTTTTCAGAAAACTTTTGTAGCTAATATTTATCTTGGACATTAGTTATAACTTATTTCAATTAAAAGAAATTATTCATAATAACAAAAGACAAATATATGCTGAACTTTTTTAATTTCCTTATCCGTCTAAAATTTATTATTCATAACGCAATTAGGAAAACTTCAATTTGAGTCAAATGCGTTGTTTAAAATGACAAAAAAAAAATCTTAAAAAGTTATGAATGCATTAATTTCAATTGAGTTTCTGACATTAATGAAAGAAAATGGCGCTTCAAGATGACTCCTATAGAAATTTTCTAAGGTTTTTAAGAAAAAATGAATGTTTGCCTTTTGATTCGTTCTAAATTCTATTCGTTTACATCAACATTAAATGACTATATGCATTTTTTCTTTGATATTTGATAATTATGCACAAATACAACAGGAATAATAGGAATAATTCTAATCAGGAGCGATATACATAAGATTTAATTTCCTTATTTTAAAGAGGTGAAGAATTGTATGATTTGTCTGATGCAGACAAGTTCTAAATTCGGGACTTTACTTAAAGTCAAAATTATTTTCGGTTGGTAATATTTCTAAATTTTCTCAGCTCCTTATCGTATCATTAAATAACTATTTAATTGTTTTTTTATTTGAAGATAATAAGTCTAATCAATGCATCAATGCATTGATTTTCAAAGTTTATCTTCGTATTTTAACACTTTGTCTTTAAAATCACGCCACAAACCAACTAAAAATTCTTTCTTCACTTCAAAAATCGTTGCCGGGATCACGTTTCACTTCAAAATCAGCTCTATGCATCCCTTTACCATATTGCTTCTGTAAAAAAAATCGGTAAAAATCGGCAGCAGTACTAAAACAAATTAGTTATTTAACTCACATTTTTGTTTGTACAGGCAACTACTTGTCATAAAATTGTGATACATTTGCATTCAATTGTAATTCGAACGGAAAATAAAAAAAGTAAAGGAAAAAAAAATCAACTCAGCTTAATCCAAACCATTTTTACCTTTAAATAATTAGACATTGCTTCTAATGTAAAATATAAAAAAACCCATGACAATGTAGAGCGGAAAAATTTGGTGGGCAGAGAGTGAATGTTCTTTAATTATCTAGCAAAATTTATTTAAAAAATTGATTAAGTACATTTTATTACTAACACCTTATTTGAGAAATAAATAAATACATTTGGGCTAAGAAATAACAGGAAATATCCAACGTTGTTTAGTTGTGCTAAACATGTTGGATATTTCCAGTTATAACAGTGTATTTTTTAATGTCTTTTTGGAAAAATACAGCTTTCGTTTCTCTTTTAAATTTTTTTTTTTTTTTTTTTTTTTTTTTTTTTACATCCAACCTTCTTTTACTCTGAATTAAATCACATGATAACTCCTATAAGTGTCATACGGAAATTCAAATATTTTTTTTCTCCTTACTTAAATCACGATTTTAAGAAGACAGTTATGGTTTGCAATCAAAAGTCCATGATGGATTGTTTTCATCTTTATTCTGCAACCCATTCTTCTAAAATTAACCTTTGTGGCACGATCGACAAAAATAATGAATCACAAGGACGTATGTAGAAAATTAAACTTTATATATGTCGTGTACAAATAACTCTCTTTAATTTTTAGCGGAACGTTACCTGAATAAGTAATGCACGTAGCAAACACTTTGTTTCTTCATTTATTATCTTTTTTAATCCATGAAGTAGCATATTAATGGATGTTTTATAAAAAGAGTTTCATTTTCTATTATTATGAATCATTTATAATTCACGCTATTTTACAATATTATTCTATGTTCGTCGTTTTATATCCATTGAGAAAAAACCTATTACATCATGGTCTCTCTCTCTCTCTCTTTTTTTCTTTGTATTTGCTATTTCTTAAAGCTACGCTCCTAATAAAGCAATGAAGCTTTTGATGTAATGTAAATGTATAGTCTTTAATAATAGCTGAAAGTTTGGATCTCTGTCTGGATGTCTCGATGTCTTGATATCTGTGACGCGCATAGTCCCTAGACCGTTCGGGCGATTTTTATGAAATTTGACACACAATTAGTTTATTGCATGGTGGTGGGCACTTCTAAGCGATTTTTCGAAAATTCGATCATGTTCTTTTTCTACTCCAATTTTAAGAAATTTTTACAGAGCAATTATCGTATAATGACGAGTGCAAATTACCATAACATGGTGGACGAGAAAATTATCATAATATGGAACATAGGCGAGCAAATAAAAATAGCAAATTGGCGCGAAGTTCATCATCCATTCTTTGTAAATATACAAGCTAACCAAATGACCTCTTAATTATCTACTACGGACAGAGCCGTGCGGGTGCGCTAATTATTTATAAAAAAATGAATGATCAGCATGATATGATGGAAGAATGCAATTTTACTATAAAAATCTTACCGGGTTTATAGTTTAGTCGCTTGTTCTTAAAAACAGTGCAATCCGTATTAAAAATTTTACCAGCGAAACATAAAACATTTCATGCTCGGCTTACTTTAGGTTTAAAAAACATTTCTTATCGTTTGAATCACATTTAGTGTAAGACTTCATTTTTGATTTATTTTTTAAGTTATCAGTTTTATCTTATTATTTATAGATATTTTTTTTTTGTAGAGTTGGTTCTGAAGTCGCTTCTTTTCGTTTCGCTTGTTTGTTTGGTTTATTTTAAACATATTTATTGCAAATTCCAATCAAATTCATATAATAACTTAGTTATTTGCCATATACTAAACATATGAGCTAATAAAAAGCTATTTTCATTCTAACTTTATTAATGTTGCCCGGATATTTTTAAATTGACAGTGTGGCAGGACCACGGCGTGAGCTGATTTTGAAATGAAACGGCTTTAGCGAATGTTTTCGACTTAATTGAGTAGAATTATGTCCAAATCGCTTTGTGGCAATAAAGTATCGATAATTATTATCAAATCATGACCTAAAAACACTTTGAATTGAGCTGGTTTTTGATACTAAACCACTTCAATTGTAAATTAAGCAAAAGTACAAGAATAATGCTTATGAAAACATTTGAAAAGTTTTTAACGAACTTTATTGAAAATAGAAATAGCTAAAACTCTGGAAAATATTATAAAAATTGGCAAATGAGAACTGCTAAAGCATATTTCAAGCTGGCTTTCTGAAAATAAAAATGTAGGGGAATGTGGGGGCAAAGGAAAATAGTTAAGGTGATTGACCTTCTTCAAAATGAATCAATTAGAAATTTGTTTTAATGATTGCAGTAGGATAAAGAAAGAACATTGCAATTTTATGTTAAAACTTGCATTGACATTTTTTTTTTTATTTTAGGCTGTTAATTTGTGTCTTAAAAGAAAATGGAAAAATTGCACTTTTCTTTCATAGGGAAAACTGAAAAATGAAATATTTTCTATTCGATTGTAAAAAATATTTTTAATCAAATGACTCGGTAAATAAAAGGCTGTACGTATTAATGAACAGATTATGAAACAATAAACGAATACCTAAATAAATGAATTAATTAGTACAAGAAAAGCAAATGAGTGAGTAAAAGAGTGAATGAATAAGAAAAAAAAACTGAAGTAATAAATGAAAGAATGTAAATTCTTTCATTTATTGTGATTTCTGAATTAATTAGCAAATGAATACGTAAGGGATTTCGTAAATGATAGAGTGAAATAATGAAATAAACTGTTTTACTTTGAATCATCCACTTTGCCCCTCATGTACTTGACTAGTTAGACAAAATATTTAAAATCCAAATGAGCGTACTTTATTTAAATATAAATGATGCACCAAATACTAGAAGATCTCAATTAATATTGAAAATATTAATAGCAAAAAAAAATATATATATATATTTTATAATAACAGAAAACTTTTTGAATTATAACAAAAGACTATACTATGAACCAGTGGCGCAGCCACGGGAGGGGTTTTGGGGTTAAAACCCCTCCCAGAACACAAGCATATTCACTCCCTCCGTTAAAATCAAGGGAAGAAAGCAGAGTATTTGAGCTTTTCCAAGCGGAATAGGTTTCAACAAAATATATTACTGCTTTTAATGATCGGGGAGCAGTCAGAAATTACTTTTTAATTCTTAAATATAAAAGTTATGTTTCATGATGAGCACGCCACGTTCCCACTGGTATAAATCTAGAGAGAGGAAGCCTACAGCCTACCGCACCGGATTTTCTGAGGCTCTTTACCAATTCTCATCGAAAGATCGAAACCGTTATTAGCTAGCATTTGACATTCATAAACACATGAATGTATTTGAGGAGGAGGTTTTAAATGTTCTCGCGAAAAAAACACAAAAATTGAATATAAGATTAAAGTAAAACTAATGATAAATATTCTGTGCTTTTTCTCACTTTCTTCATTTCATAGTGATGTCAATACGAATTATTAATTGTTTTTAAGCAAGTACTTTGAGTGGATAACTATAAATCTATAGAAACTCTTTAATGTTGAATAATTACGCGTTGTAAATAAATGGGAAAGAAAGCAACAATTTTCGATTTTGAAAACCCCTCCCAGGAAAATTTTCTGGCTGCGCCACTGCGTATGAACATCAATTTTTGAACATTGCCTTCATTTCCCTATGCTTTAAACTTCGTCGGTATTTTTTTTCTTGACTGGAATCAACTACATCTGCTACTACTGAGTGAAAATATTACCAGATAGGTGGCGATAAAATCAGAATAAATATTTCACCATTTCACTTTGCCCCACATTCCCCTTCTATACCAGCCATATTAATTAGCCATTAAATTTTTGAAGTTCAATTGTATGAACGGGCATTAATTTATAATAATTTTTAATTAGAAAACATTAAATGAAAACTGAAATTGTTATAGAACAAGAAGTTTCGTCTAGAACTAAACGAGACTACTTTTAAGTTTACCAATATCGATTAGCCGATTAAATTTATCTCTCAGCCAGTTTAGGGGAAAAATAAAATAAAAATAAAAATAAAAGAAAGAAATTAAAAATTTATACCGTTATTTTCAATTTTCTGAAAAGGAGATCTTTTTTACTCATAAGTCTTAGTTTACATAAATGCGATATGAGTTACATACCCTTTAGCTATTGGCATGTTCACTTTTGCTGTGTTTTTTTTTTTTTTTAAATTCGATCCTCATTAGTAAATGAAACTCGAATATATTTCAGCGTTACAAGTTTAATATTTTCCGCTATTAAGAGTTCAAGGACAATAAATAATGGAATTCTAAGTGAAAAACAAATAAAGAACGGTTTGTTTTTAGGACAACAGTGCACAGAACTGCAGCACTTTCAATTTAGCAAATATCCACAAAGCACAAATGAAAAAACTCTCACGCATTCAAAACTAACTGAAAACTCTAACATTTGTCTCAAACTGTTGGTTTGCTTTGCTTATCAACGTTTCTGATCTCCAAAAATGATCCTGCTTATAAAATTGGAAATGGCTAAATGTGATCTAGAAACAACTAGAAGACAGACTTCGTGATTTCTTGCCAAATTTGATGTCCGATATCAATATTTAAATTCCGGGAAAGCTTGGCGACATTGGAACTTTTTTGGCAATGTGTACATGCATCACTATGTTTTCACTATGGGGTCATTAGATGCGAAATGAGCAAATCAGCTGTGGCTGACATGTCACAGATTTCTACGAAAATTTTTATTTAGGTAAACCTTTCATATCTATGAGGAAATGCAAAGTATGGAAGTTTATAAACTGTTTGTTGTCTTGTTATTGAAATTAGAAGTTGATGCTTATGCTAAGCCTAAATTTTCAGAGTTCATTGAAGCCAGTTTGACTCAATAACTCCGTAAGTTATAAACTTAAACTCAAAAAATAAATATTTCCACCTTCTATAAACAAATCTCTATTGGAAAAGAGCAAAATACAGTTTATTCGGTTTTTTTTTAAATTGAGGTATTAGCAAAGATGGAAATTTTGCCAATTTACTTCACATTTCAAATCAGTCTCCTAGCTCTTTTAATGAAAAAATAACAGTAAATATGATTCAGATTGAATAACTACAGTGCTCCTAAAAGTGTTCGTACTTTTACGACTTACAATGAAATAGGCCCTTATCCATTGGTTAGAATTAATGTTTCGGAATAGGTATTTTATCATAAGATCTATGATCAATTTTTAACAAAACTACATGAAAATTTTTAATAAAACATTAAAACTTAATTTTTTAAAAATCAAAAAGTGCCGGAAATTTTATCTCACAAAAATCTTTGTACACTTTGAAAAAATGTCAAAAAATTAGTAAATAATTTAACTTTTTTTTAAGTTATTGTTTAGTAGAATATCATGCAGTAACAACAACAGCTTTTAAACGTCTGGGAATAGATTTCATTGTTTTTTCTTTCTTTTTTTGTTCAATTTCCGAGTAAGTGTTCAGCCGCACTACGAGTCTTACTGTTTTTAGTTCGCTTTTCGTTTCAATGGTGTATTTTTGTAATAAAGACACCACATATCTCCAAATATGTTCCATTAAGTTTAAATCTGGCGATTCAGGAGATATTTCTAAGCTTAAGGACAAATTATGAGGCACTGAACGCGAACGTGTGCTTCTTATTGTTATCTTGATAAAAAACAAAGTTGTTTCCGAATACGAAATTTTAAGCTAATAGTTTAAAATTGTTTTTTAAAATATTTAAATGAACAGCATAATTCATTATTTCACCAAAAAATTCCATATTTCCAAGTCCTGATGCTGAGATGCACCCTCACACTAGAACACCTTCAAAGTCCTGATTAACTGATTCAACTAAGTTCTTAAGATTAAATTCCTCATTTTTTTCTTCCATTTACAATTATACAACAATTTAACCCAAAATGTTAAATTTATTTTCATCTATAAGTAGGACGTTGTACCAAAACGTTTTGAGTTTATTTTTCATTGATTTTTCGACGAAAAGCGTAAGCTTGCTGTTTTTCGCGCGAAGAAGAAAATTTCTGCGGGAAAAGATCCCATT
The DNA here is from genome assembly GCF_026930045.1 of Uloborus diversus. Classification (NCBI taxonomy): domain Eukaryota; kingdom Metazoa; phylum Arthropoda; class Arachnida; order Araneae; family Uloboridae; genus Uloborus; species Uloborus diversus. The sequence goes on from NC_072737.1 coordinate 135,619,820, forward strand.
TAATCCAGCTAATCAGAAACCTTGCCGAACAATTTTAGGTAAAAATTAAACGTAAAATGTTTCATTCAATACTGTAGAAACTTTTTCAGTTCTGAAATGTGTATTTCTCATGTTTTTTTTAACTGTAAACCTCCAATCACGCTTTGTTAACTTTGCCAGTTGACCTTTTCTTACCTTGTTTTCGATCCGATTCTTGTCTTTAAAGCATTTTATCAAGCACTTTACTATATAATGGTATAAATTAACCAATTTAGAGACATTTCAAACCAATTTACGACTACTGTGAGGGAAAAAATCAATTTTAGAATCGTGTTTGTTGTTTTCTACGCATGCCTGCCATTTTAAAATAATAAGCAGAATATTAGGGAATAAATACACAAAAAAATAAAGGCAAATGACTTTATAGTATCATTACAATGCAAAAATAATAAAAAAAACACAAATTATAACGTTAATTATGAATTTATTCGAAAATATTTCAGTGTACGATGACTTTTGGGGCGTATCTTTTCTCTGTCTCTTCGTTTTTTGACAAATTTCAAAAATAAAATCTGACAATATTTAAAAAAAACTACTGGGTTGTATTAAGAATGGCATAGGAACGGTGTGAAAAAAGAAATGGACTTCATATTCAAATTCAGTTTTGCGTTATTTTGGTTTTACTACAAAATTTCAAGGTGTACGAACACTTTTGGGAGCCACTGTATCTATAACTGACTATCTGCTCTAATTTAGTAAATGTGTATGAATTTCTTAATTACGAAATCGTACTTTAAAAAAAATCAAAAATTTCCGAAAATTTCATTTTTTCATCTATTTTAAATGTTTTTTTTTAACATGAGGGAATGCTCTAAATGAACTCATTTTTTTACGTAACATATTGAAGTGTCTTTTAGATGATACTAAATTTTAATCATTGGAATCAGCGTATTTTTTTTTTACTACAGTAACTTCAAATAAGGTAAAATTTCATTAGTTACGGCCTTTTATTGTAATTTTAGAAAGATTTACCATTCCTTTTGTGTTTCATTTTCTCAAAAGCATGTTTATAAAGTACTTGCTGAAATGTTTCCTAAATGATTGTGTTGAATATTCCTCTCCATATGTGATATAGAAATGAAAAATAATTATGAAGTAGAAACAAAAACCCGACTGCGTAAAAACTGAAGAAACTGAACAGAAAAAAATATAAGCCCAGTAGTTTAGAATTTTATTAAGTATTACTAAATAAGTACTCCATTAAAATAGTTTTAAAATCAATACACACATAAGATAAAATCATACACTCGAAAGCAGAATAGAAGGATCAACCGTGAGGGACCATTTTATTTGACCAGTCAAGAAGCCCCGTAAAACTTGAATGGGCAACGACTGTTGATCCTGCTATTCTGCTTTTGAATTTATGATTTGTCTTATGTGTGTATCGATTATAAAACTATTTCAATGGAGTACTTATTCAGTAATACTTAATAAAATTCTAAACTACTGAGCTTATGTTTTTTTTTTCAGTTTTTTTTTAGTTATTACGCAGTTGGGTTTTTTTCTTTTTAATTAATAAGTATTTTTTATTTTACCCTTTTTAGTTAATTTTCATTGACTTAGTTATTATGATCATAAGACGACAAATTTCGCAATCTTGTCATTTTATTGAGAAAGTTTATATCGTGAGGATTATTAAGTAACTTGCGGTGGTCGAAACTACTGATTATTAGTCCCTCTAGGATCCTTACTCGGCTGAAAGCAGTATATGTTTAACCTTTAGCAAAAATGCGCGAACTTAAGTCAACTACAGCTACATTAACAACGTGCAAAAGTCGTCAGTCAGATTTTTCTCCCAAAACTAAAAAAGCCCGTGAAGGGAGTACACGTCGCGAAAATAAATCCCCAGAATCACGACAAAAACAAATGCAACATGTTAGAGATGAAAATGAAATTAGTAGACTTAGTAAACAAAAAATTCAGGCAGTGAAAATGCTACCTGCATTTGTCGCACGTTGTGTAGCACGCAGGTAGCGTGCGACACGATCCGGAACTGACAATATGGCGACTGGTTGCTCATATGGTGAATTTTGATTACTGCCATGCGTTTAGTGACACTCCCAAGGTTAAGACAAATCGAATGACGTAAGATTTATCAAAATCGGCCAAGGGGTTTAGCCTGTACATTGCCACATAGGAACAAACATACATACATACATACACTGGTGTACAAAAATTAAGGACGAGACGATTTTTTCACTATAACTTTGTACAAAAGCTTTCCAAATCAACACATTTAATACCGTAAGATCCCCAATACGTAAGGACATGTGTAATGTAAGCAACACTTACTAAAAGAGAAATCAGGGGGATAAAAAGAAGCTTTATTGAAAAAGTAGCACGGAGCGCAATGCGACTGAAGGCCGAAACATCCCTGTGATGGGCGTCCAGCAAGAAACATCCGGTCTTTAGTAGGGGATATGATCTCCCCCGACTGCTAGGCAGGTTTCACAGCGTCTGCCCATGCTGAGAATGAGGGTGTCAATGAGTTGTTGAGGCATTGCTGCCCATTCGTCTTGCAGCGCCAATTGAAGCTCCCGAATCGTTACTGGTGGTAAGGTACGAGCTGCCAAGCGTCTGCCTAGAAAATCCCATACATGCTCGATGGAATTGAGATCCGGAGATTGTGCCGGCCAATCCATACGTTCAATATCCTCACTCTCTAAGAGCTGTTCGGCAGCTACTGTGCGATGACATGGTGCATTGACGTCCATGAAAAGGAACTGCGGACCCATAGCGCCTCTAAAATGACGCACATATGGAAGAAGAATCTCGTTACCATAACGGGTCCCGTTGACTGAACCTGCGTCGAAGATGTGAAGGTCTGTACGACTACCAAGCATGATGCCTCCCCAAACGAGAACTCCGCGACATCCATACCTGTGCCTTTCAATGATGTTCGAGGGATGATTGCGACTTCCCCGCTCTCTCCAGATGAGTATGCGATGAGAATCGCTACTCAGACTGAATCTGCTCTCATGTGTAAAGAGTACTCGTCCCCATTCATTGTCTCTCCAATTCCGGTGTTCCCGGCACCACAGAGAACGCCTTCTCCGATGGGCAGGCGTTAGCGGTACACACCGTATAGGGCGTCGAGCAAACAGACCACCACCGTGCAGTCTTCTGGCCACGGTAAAACGCGATTTCGGTCGTCCAGTCGCCTGTGTCGTGTGTCTAGCGATTTCTCCCGCTGTTGCCGCCTGTTTCTTCTGGCCTATAAGACAATATACCTGTCATCTGCGGGTGTGGTTCCTCGTGGACGACCACTACTGAACCCCCGGATAGCTGTTCCTGTAGTTTGAAATTGTCTCCAATGTCGTGAAACGATGCTGTGAGCAATTCCGAACTCTGCAGCCACACTTGTCACACTGCGGCCTTCCTCCAACTTCCCAATGATTCGACTCGGGTAAAAGCATCCACATGTCGTCTAACAGATCGATTATTCGCCATTTCTCGCTGAGGCAGCAACTCGGTGTGATTTTAACTGCTGTACGGCGTGCAATCTCTTTGCCAGAAATACTGATCTTACACCGACAACATGCTTTATACTACTCAGACACTCCCCCATTACGTCTGCCTGCATATCTGCGCATGTGCTACCGTATATCACCTTACTTAATCTCCTGATTGGTCTTTCTGTCCGCTCTGCCTCTTCGTTCAGCTGATATGCTAATTTTTCGACTTCGTTCTTAATTTTTGCACACCACAGTAGACTGATAAACACATTACTCACCTTTGCGTCTCGCACGCGCAGTCGGGGAAAAACTAGCTCTAAAGTTTTTAGAAAACCTATCATGTCAGCATGACTTAAAGAACATACTGAGTTTATAGATACAGGCAGAGAACCTTATCGTCTAATCCTCAATAGGATTCGAGATTGACCTGTGAGTTTGAGGAAAGGTGTTTTATTCACGAATAAGTATATTTGACGAGATACACCCACATATTTCAACAGCCCTGCAGCGACGTTCTTTGAAACAAAAGGATTTAAGTGAAACTCGTATATTTTAGTTATAGCTTTTCCTTCAAGAATAAAAATTGTCAGTTAAACAACATATGCGACAATGAATCTAATTTTCAATGGAAAGCAGATGACTTTTCTTTCTACTATCAATGGCAAAAGTGCTTATTATAGGATTGATCAAACTACTATCCGTCCGAACAAGTATGAATACGACATACAATAATCCACTTATAACTGCAAGATATTTTCTTCTTCTGCCTGCTACAATCGCAAATAGTTTTTTTGTCTCATCAGTAAAACTTATCAATCTTGAAAGTTAGGTTCATTAACAATTTTTTGAAGTACCCATAGCTGTTTTGGAGGTATGAAATTATCATCATTTCATCTCAACTAACAATTGAACAGCTAAACTCATTGTCTCACATTTATTTCAGTCATCAGTGAAATGAGCATATGTTTGAAGAGAAATAGTTAATAGATCAATCCCAAATCCAGCATCAATAATTTCATTTGTTTGTTATACATGTATAGCAACTATTTGTGACTATGTAATGTTTTTCTACGCATTGACTTTATGCATCGACATTTTTTCAGATAAGTGATTTTCTTAAGTTACTGAATCCACATGGACCGTCACCGTAGTATACATGACCGATTAAAGATGATATTTGTCTGAAACTACTAAAAATATATTAATGAAAGTACTATTAATCTTTTCAACTGAATATTTCTACAAAAAATGAGCCTCAAATTTTTGTTCAAATTGAAAGATTATTTGTGGAGAGCAAGAAAAGAAAGAAAAAAAAACCAACAACAATGCTTTTGATGCATTTGTTGCAGTTATTATTATTATTATTGAAGTACAATTTTTATCCACAATTTTTTTTATAAAATTTACATTATACCAGTACATTTTATAAAAAATAAAATAAATGTTAGATATACTTGCTTTTGCATAATTTACTCGTTTATTTAATTCTTTGAATTCTTGTAATTTCCCATAAAAAAAGCTATTTTTCTGAATTTTATTTTACGTTTGGAAATCAAAAACCAATTTCGAGTTTCTTCAAGCGAATAGTAGAAACACAGCTCTATATTCTTGCAAAATTTTAAATTTGTCTGAATTTTCCCTTATATGAATTTTTGTGGCTATTTGAAAGGGAAAATCATTATTTTGAAAAATGTCACTAAGTGTAAAACTGATTTTGAAGACAATGTAGTTAAAATACAACTTCAAAAGTAAGGTATTTCTTTTATGATACTTAGCACATTATTGGGCATTATTTTCAGCAAAGCCAATACATTCCTTAAAGATTGAGATTAAAAAATAAAATGCTTAGTTATGAGAAAACTGAAATATTTTCAGTTTTTGAAACTCGGTTAAAAATTAATTATAATATTTTTGAAAAGTTTACTGAAATCAGATGCATAAACGTACTCCATAGATTGCAACACCATATAACTTTTATGTTTTCATTAAATAGTTAATAAAATACAAGCCTTCAAAAATGCAATATTTAGCATTTATGAGAATGCTGTTCAATTTGACCAATTTTCAATCGAATGTATCTATTAAAATAAAAAAATATTAAGCAAAAATGTTTTAGATATTTTTATTTCGGCATAAAAGGAACATGTATACCAAATTTCATAAAAATATGTTACCATGCGTCCACCACTTTTTTGTGAATTTTGCTCATTTCGTATAAAATGACCCTATGGTGTTATTTCCAACTTATGTTCTCTTTCTAAATCATTTTCCATAAATGTGGTTCGAAAGCAATCGGCTTTTTATATAGAATTTAAAAAGACTTCAAATGTTCTCGTATGAGAAAAAGTTTAGTGTTTTTGAATAGTGAAAAAATGCCCGAAAAAAAATAAATGATTTTTCTGTACATATTCTACGTCAAAAAAAAATATTTCAAAGTAAATTCGCCCTTTTTCAGTTCGGCCTTTAATTTCCCCAAATGAACTTATATCAAGTTTTTGTAAAAAGATTTAAACCTTAATTATAAAATACAATGTTGAAGAAGATATTGATAATCAATTTTTTTTTCAATCTATCGCAAATTACTTACATTTACGATATTTGATGTATTAAGAAACAAAGGGATGTAGGGGGAAAGGGGGCACATGTAAACTTTTTTTTTTTTTCAATTCTTTTTTTTTTCAAAAAATATTATCAATATCTCAATGCAAAAGTGTCCCAATGATTGAATAAACTTTTCTTTGTGCCATGGATTTTTTTTTGGGGGGGGGGGGGAATTCTTTAAAAAAATATTTCTATACTTTATAGTATTTTTCAGAAACGTCTTCAGTTGTTCACATGTGCCCCTATAGAGGAGCACACATGAACAGGCTTGGGGCTCACATGAACAATAATGAAGGAGAATGTTGGAAAAAATGTAGAAGAAGCATAACATTTTAAAGGGAAATTCTTCAATATGAAACATATACCTAATAACAAATACGGTGAAGGGTTTGTAACCTATACTGTCAGTTTCAATTGTACAGTAATTGTTCTTCTAAAAAAATATTTTTTCCCTGATACATAACTGATCACAGTCAAATTTTAAAGCCTCGCAGCCTGTTCTGATCGCTGAATACATTAGAAAAAAACTAATAAGATTGCATAATACAAAGAACTTTTTACTATGTAAGGTTCATTCTATATATATTTTGTTTTTAAGCTTCATACATTGTTTGATAATGTATTTTAAAAATATTTTGAACTTCAGTTTTTAGTTAAATGAAAATATTTTGTATTTTTATTTGCTGTAAGTATTATATAAAATTAAATTATTAACTTAATTAAAAATTAAATAAATAATTAATTTAGCAACAAAACATTTAAAAAATAAAATCAATAAACATAAATAAACAAAAACTTTAAAAAATTAATAATAATTAACAATAAATTTCTAAATTAATTAAAGCGAAATAATAATTATAAATATTTACACATTTGTTAACACTTACGATGAATTGCACTAATAATAATACTACGGAGAGCGGCTATGAGAACTGTTCACTTGGGCCCCTAGATGTTCTGTTCACAAGTGCCCCATCGTGTACTTTAGAACCAACTCGCAAAAATAAAGAACTTTCAATTTAATAAAAAATTTAAACATTGTCATAAATTTACGTGAATGTTCATACAATGGTTCGTAATACTTAGGTTTAGCATTGCAGTTAGTTTTGAAAATATTTTCACGTGAAGAAAACAGTGAAAATATTTGTTTCAACACCTGCTAAAACAAAGAAGTTTCCTCTTAGACATATAAAATGACTCGTTGCTCTAAATCTTTGTCCAAGAGTTACAACTGATACTGTCCTTATTTGAACATTTTCCCAGACTTTTTGCTTAGTAAAACATACCACGTTCACATGTTCCTTGTCTTCATATGAGTCCCCTTTTCCCCTCAGTAAAATTTATAAAATTTTAAGTGAAGCGCGTTTAAAACACAGATCCTAGATAGGCTTTAATTGCTAAATGTTGCTGTATACGAGTAACAGCAACTATCAGATCTACTAGTACCATCCCTTGCTCCATAACAGAGAAGAGGTTATCCTAATATTATGACTAGTCATCTCAAAATTTTTAGCGTTAACCCTTTTCTTCTCAATGCCTCATATTTACTTACTTATTATTTCTCTTTTTTTGCTGTATTTTTAAGATACAGCATGCTTTATTTCTTGCTTTTTTCTCTTTTTTTAAGCTTGAATGTAAATTTAGGTTACATTTTGAAGTTAAAGTTTCATGTTTTTTTTTCTCAATTCGTAAGTAATGTAACCATTTACCATGACTTTATCGGCTATCGGCTTACAGGTGACTACTCCCAAAAGCTTACCTTGGTTAAGCTGTGTTGCTGCAGCGTAAAATATAAGGACCGAAGTTTTGTAATGGAGACTACTACTTCATTTTGAATCTCTCTCTACTGCTTCGATCTTTGTTACAGCTTTACAAAGCGAGTAATAAGTTTCTTAGACGTTTTAAAAATAATGAATAATAAAATCGATTTAAGTAGTATATTTTTAATAATTAAACTCAGTTGTGTTAGAAAAATTTTAGAAGAGATGAAAGTATAAAAAGAAGAATTGTTGCTGCTGTTTTTTCCCCAAAATTACTTTATGTATGAAATTTCATCAATCATGTTCGCCGCAATACCTAAACATTTTAAGCATTTAACGAGTTTACCAAGAGAATAGAAAAAAAAAAAAAAAAAAAAAAGACCGTGCTTTTATGTCACGCAGCAAATGAAGTTCTGCACTTCCATCAATAATTTCGGTATTACTAGCTACATTTATGCAGAATTTTTACCTGTGTTTATTTTTACTTGACAATGTTAAACTAAAATGCTTCAAAATGTAATAGCAAATTATGGTGAGAACTATTTACTTAAAATTTTAATTTTATGATCAATAAATATAATTGAAAATAAAAATCGTAGAAATTATGGGGAAATAAAACCTGATTTAATTGAAACAAGTTATATATGCATACGCTCATCAAAATTCATCTTTCAGGTCATAACGAAAAAAAGTTTTTTTTTTTTTTCACACAGGACTAAAGTTGAAAAGCTTTGCGTTATTAGAAAAGTAATTACATTAACATCTTTGGGAGATTTTTACTAAAAATTGTTTTAGATTTGAAAAAATAAAATAAACAGGACAGTTGAGATGAGGTTACTATGCATATAAATAGTTTTGTTTGCTTTACTGTTTAAGGAAGTTGAGCGAAATGAGCGAAAATTTAGCCAACATCAGGCACATCGACTTTGTTATATCAATTTTTAAACGAGTACTTGTTTTCTTCTTGACAGATAACAGTTCCATTTAAGAAGGAAAACTTTCGCTACACTTCGACTTTGAATGGAAGTCCCTTCTTTCCCAGGAGCTGATTATCTCCAAAAACTAATCAATACGTATATACATTAATTTTCTTTCGATGCACCAAATTTTGAGTCTGAGCAGCAACAAAACGTTTTCACTAACATACAAACGCGTACACAGACACATATTTCTTGTATTGAAAATGGGTAAAAAAAGTTATAAACGTTTAAAAAACGAATACATTTTTCTGACTTACAAAATATTTTTTTTTAATCCAGTACTTACTTATATACTTATACATATTTGAAAATGAAAAAAAAAGCAGATATACAGCACACTTCTGAAAACATTTGATAAATTATCTGAGGAAAACGTAAACATCAAGATTAAGGAACTGCAAAGCTTTTGTGTGTGATACCAAAAGATTAAAATTTAAATTCCGTACACATTTTACATATTATCTTTTGACAAACGTAAACGTCGGAATTGAAAAACTTTTGTGCTTATGATTTGATATATATGACATCCACAGTAAAAAAGAAGCAAAAATAAAGTCAGTAGGAAAAACATCATCTTTTCAATCCTCAAATATACGATTTTAAAAGTGATTCCTAAAAAAACATCCTCACACACATTTGCATTTTATATTCGCTTGAAGTTTCTTACTTATGGAGTTTAAGTTCCATTTTTTGCTGATATAGAAGCACGTGACAACAGAAACGACCGGTCTTAAATTTGCCCTATCTCTTCTGGATTTTGGTCTAAACATTTGAGCCAGTATTTACAACGGAGGACAAGAAACATGACAAAAGAGAAACTAGATTAAAACCGAAGTTCTCTAAAGAATCTTTAAGTACGTTAAAGAAAAGGAAAGCTCAACCAAGCGAATCAAGTTATGATCATAAATGATGTTAGTGCGCTTGGACTTTTTCCATTTTTCCCACAACTGAGCACGTCTTTGCGTCCTATCTCAGAAGACATGGTCATGTATTACGCTTCCGCGAACATAATTTTTTAAAGAGATTCTTCCTAAATCCTCTTTGTGCCTTTTCTACCAATCTTTTCGTTCCACGATTTAAGATAAAAATATAAGTTTTTTTTAGTATGTATAAAGACGATAACGCTATTTTTCTGTCGTATTTCAGTTGATACACTTCCATCTTTGCCTGTTAAAAATAATAAGAAAAAATACAAATTATAAGGCGAAGCTATAGAAGATTTTTAAATTTATATAATTTTTAATATGCATATTTTAATCCTGATTGTTGAATATATGTCACTTGACACAATTTTTATTTTTAAGGTAGACTGGGCGAAGCCGGGCAACGGAGCTTGTGTGTCTATAAAAGATTTATTTTCAACAGCAAAAAAGGTAGAGGTTGCAGGGGAAGAGGAAATAATAAGAAAAACATGAAAGTACTTAAAATCTTTAAAGCTGCTAACTACATGGGCTTTAACATAAACAATTTAGAAATAATTAAACTTACGAATTTGTCCTTAACAAAAGGAGTACGAAGTACTTTATAAAAAACCAGTTGAATATGTTTAATTTTAAAAAATGAGACTGTTCATGACGCAATATTAGACCCAATGAAGTACAAGTTAAACACAGACAATATTGGTCAGTTCAAAAGATCGCTCAACTTACCGGTGGAAAATTCTGCAATCTTCTTCAAAAATAAAAAGTCTGACTATATTAATTTCTCGAAAAAGTTAAAAAGCTTCACAGAAAATTTCCCGTTGAAGAATAAATGTACTATACGCAAAGCGTTCAAACATGAAAAAAAATAAAAAAAACTAATTTGCAACTACATTTTTTAAGCAAAAATATTAATCAAATAAAAAAAACAGCATGTGCCTTTAATGAAAATATCTATAAAAATTATATTGATAAAGAACATAAGCACATTATTACAGGAGATTTGGGAATAATTCAAGATGCATCTTTAAAAAGTTTGATGGAAAAGGGTTCGCAGTTTCGTCCACAAAGATACATAAATAAAAAGACGATCAAAAAATTGTTTTGCAAAGAATGAGACATTTCCATCATAAAACTTGCTTACAAATACAATTGGCTTATTGAAGGCTTTCTAGAATGGAAAAAGTATATTTTTGATGAATTTAGATTTTCTTATTATTTACGTTAGCACCAGAATAAAATTGGCAAAAAAAAAAAAAAATCACATTTTATTGATCATATACTGGACTGGTGGACAATTGCTTAGGAGTGATGGCAAAAGCAGCGTTAGCAACCACAAAATGGAGGGCAATGAAACATGGAATTTAACATAAGTTCAAGACACAGTAAGACGCGTTGTGTATATGCAAATTTTAAACTCATGATGTTTCAGGTCGCGTGATAACGCCGATAAACGATATAAATGATTGAGCGCGTGATGACCATTGTTGTTCAAAGGCTAAGTTTGATGGGAAAGAAACAATGGACGAACTTGCATTTTTCGGTATGTCTTCCTGACATCTCTTAGATAATTTTATGTTTGTCCGTGTGGATGGAAACATCGAAGAAGGTCAGAAAAATATAGATGTTGCCAGAGAGTTCGACGTCGACACAGGGTTGTTTCTACTGGAAATCATTTCAAACAAATGGAATGTGTAGCAAATGTCACGAGGTCGTATATGCAATACGACGTCAGCAGAAGATTGGTATTTAGTGCTAGTAACGAAAAGGAACCAGCGCAACACAGCTACTGAGGTAGCAAAGTAGTTTCCTGCTGCTACTAGCAAGCAAATATCCCGAAAAACTGTAGCCAGACGTTTGAATGCAGTAAGACTATACGCCCGTCAGCTTGTTTTGTACATCCCATTGTCTACAAGTCAGTGTTTTGCTCGTTTGTAATGATGCCTTCAGCATCGTTTTTGGAGAGAAGTCGACGGGGCTTGTGTACTATTCTCAGATGAAAGCAGGGTCAGTCTGCCGTCTAATTGTGGACGACAACTAACCTCCATGAGAGTGGTGCAGCATACAAGCCGACAAAAATAAAAAAAAAGAACTAATCCCTTCAAGTTGTGTTATGGTTTGGGTAGGATTATAACCAATGGCCGTACGTCGCTTGTATGCTTCCAGACAAGACTATGACGGCTAGTGATTCATTAAACTTGTTCTACTGCATCATATTCACGTGCTCTGTGGTGTTGTGGGCGATAAATTCATTTTCATGGTTGACAACGTAAGATGTCATTAACAAGCGCTGTTTAAGAGTGTCTAGAGAGGGAGAGTACTCAAACCATCGGATGGCCAGCATGTTCTATAGATCTGACTCATATTGAACATGTTTGGGATGCTTTGGGTACTAGTCTTGATGTTAGACAACGCCCTTCAATAAGCAAGGATACCCTTATCCGTGACTGACAGAATAAAAGGATAAATTACAACAACAGCTGCTGGCTAATGTTGTGTAAAGCATTACATGACGTGTGAAAGCTTGCATCGCTCTCCATGGTAGCCATATCCCTTATTTACATCTTACGTCGGAACACCTGGGGCGGTAGTTACATTTATTCACTTTTACGTATTCACCCCAAAATGACTATTTTGTCCTTTGAACATCTTTCAACGCCTTCTGGATTTCAAAGCACAATAAATTATCGTCATTGCAATTTTCTAGAGTTCTGGCATTAGTTTATTTCACTTGGAATCGTATTATAATTACTTTTTTACGCGCTACAGAGTCCATCGGAATCCGTTCTTAGCAACTGTCCACCAGTGTATATACAGTCGGACCTCGATTTAACGAAATCATCGGAACCGAAACTTTTATGCTTTAAATAGGGGCTATTTTTAACATCGGGGTTTTTAAAAAAAAATTGTCACTTGTCTTATCTGAATGCCATAACAAGCAACTGCATAAAAATAGCCACAATTAGAAAGTGCACTTATTATTCAGCATTCCGTGATCACTAGTTAATTCGAAATGTTTAAGTACTGAGTCATTGGTGTTTGACAATTTCCTTGCTAATTGACTCGAAATAGTTCTCTTTAGACTCTATGGACTGAAAAAAATTCTGTGTCATTTATACAGCCTTCTGTATGTGATATGATTTTGCAGGAACCAGACCATGTAAAGCATTAGAAAAAGTAACTGTTCCAATGTGAGTTTCGTTTTCGTTTTGTGCATGCGCATTAGAATCGCGATTCATTGGTTGCCCCCTTGCCCCGTCGAAAATTGCTTATTCCAAAAAAAAAAGGCTTTTCTGCTTCGGACAAGATGGATATATATTTGGAAAATAATCCAGTAAACTCAAATTAGCAATTTTTTTCCGCTGTTAAAAGAATTCGTTAATTTGGGGCTTATTACTCGTTAAATATAGATTTTCGCCTTCACTTCAATCGGGAAAAAAGAAAAATTCGTTAAATCGCGAAATTCCTTAAATAGAGGCTTGTTAAATTGGGGTCTGACTGCATTTCTTAAGAAATGTGTAAGTAAAACCCTCCCCGAAACAAATTTCTGGTTACGGGCCTAATATTAGAAACTATTGAAAATTCAAACTCGATGAATGCTATATTAAAATTATAATGGGGGTCATTTCCAAAATTTTAAAAGTATTTTTTTTTCTGAAAGAGCATGCTTAAAAACATGGAATCTGACCATTTTTTAAATAATTTCTTTAAGTTAAATATTTTTTAAAAATTACTTAAATCGGTGCTCTTTTATCGTTTAACGCTTCTGCCGATGACATCACAAATGATGAAATGCCATTCAGTGTTGCCATTCACGGTCCAAAATATTTAATTCGCATCTTTACTCACGTGTATTGGCAACGATATGATTGATAGCAAGCGTAGAGCGCAATTGTAATTGGCTTCTTGATTATCATGACGTGGAAATGCGGTAGAGAGATGCGCCATAATGCATCATTTGTGACGTCATAAAGACCAAGCCTTGTTTGAAGAATCGGATATTGTAAAAAATTAATTAAAAAATAACTGTTGGGAAAATGAAAGTATTTTCTGAGTCCATGATATTTTTTTTGCTTATTCTATCAATTGCAGTGACAAGCAGACTTTTGACTGAAGGAAACAACCCCATTCACGCAAATGAATACTAATTTGTCAACATTAGTTTAATGATAAAAATAGAACTGATAATAGTGTACCTATGAATAATTTGAAATATGACTAGTTTAAAAGTCTAGATGAGTTAACGCTGTCTATAAAGTTCAAATACTTCTTTCCTTATTAATATAGTTTCAACTCTGTTACATTGGGTTCTATTTTAATCTTACACCTTTAAGAAATCAGTATGTCACACTTTCTTTCAGTCTTTAATTAAAGCGACGACTTTGCAGGAATTTTTATGATACCTACATGGCAGGTCGTAATTAAAAGTCAATCCCTTTAGCTTTGTCTTTCACGCATGGGTTATTAGAACTTTTTATTCAAGTTGGTGATCATTAGGTAATTAATTACAAGTTTATGGATGATAAGTAATTACGCTTGAAAAGATAAAGAAAGATTATTACATTATTCTTCTCTGAGTGCCGTGAGATAATAATCAGACATTGCAATATCTCTTTAACCGATGTTGCAGACAAATGTAACAATTCATTTTTGATTTTGGTGCAGTTATAGTTACTATAGTTTATTATATATTAATTTTTTACTTGAACTTACTTACGTAATGTTTGCTCTTATTATCAACAAATCTTATTTTATCTGAAGTGAAGTTTCGCAACATAATTTTTTTGAATTTGTATTTTTAAATTGAAAAGTAAAAAATAAAAACAAATAAAGAAAGAAAATAAAAAATAAAGAAAAACCGTGCGAGGTATACTTTGCTCTAAAGTTTTCAAGCACAACATCACCTGAAAATCATTTAAAATATGCTTGAGAAATTTTCTATTTTTGCAGTTTACATAAGATCTGATGTAATTTAAAAAAAAAAAAAAAGCATGGAACTTTTTACACGTGAAAATATTATATACAAAATTATCTGACCAAAGAATAGAAAATTCTCTTCGCTTGAAACGTACAGATGTATAAAACTGAAACAGGAAAAGGAAAAAAAGAAAAAAAATGTTAAATTTACTATCTGATAAAACTTACAAATGGAACTCAAATATTCATATTTTCTTTTATGCTTGCTTTTCCTCATGGGCTTCTGTTGTGTTTCATAATTGTGTTTCAAAGGAAAAATAGAAAATTCGTGTTTTCGTCCTGTGATGTGTTGATTCAAATGCATTTCTTTCACAAAGTAAAATCTACAGCGTTTAAGAAAATATGTAAATTTTATTTTTATAAATAGTAACTAAAATTTCTTATTCGAGCTACTTGTAAACTAAATTCCTTCGCTGAAAATTCAAATGAGAAAATGGAAAAAAAAACCTGTCAAAACTTGCAAAAAACATTTCCGATAATTTTTCCATGGCTCTCGAAACTTTCATTTATTTGTATTTTCATATTTATTTATAAGTTCTCCTTCTAATTACATTCAACATATGTAAAAAAAAGCATGAGCTTCTCTTCAAAAATGTAATGGTTAGAAAATTATGTTGCTTTTGATCCATCGCTTGGTTTTATCAGTAAACCATATAGTACTATAATGAAGAAATCAAATAGAAAGGGACAAATAAAAGAGCATAAAGTTAAGCACGTTTGTTGACGAATAAATTATTTGCTCTAAATGTGAGAGTTATTTCTGCTGAGCTCTGTATAACTATGATCTCTGAAGCTTATTTTTTGGAGTACTTTTAAAATATTAACGGCTTCTTATAATATTCTTGCGCCATGAAAGTCATTTAAAATTTAAACAACGTAACACCTATTAGAAGTATATAAAAATTAGGAATTACTTCTGACGTAATTAAAAATTTAAATGAGTATTCGAAAATAAATTTCACATTAATATCGCTACTTTTAAAGCACACAAGCGCTTTTTTTATCTCAAAACATAAAAAAAAAACACACACACACACATAAGCACTTTGAAAAAAACTTTTTATCACAAAACATATCCCTCCTCCCCCCTCAAAAAATAGAACAACTGACGTGAAAATATTTACATAAATATATTTTTAGACCAAAGAAATAAACTTTATATAAAATGTGGAGGGTTTTGACCTTATAGATAACTGGCATAAAATTTACATTTTTGACCTGTTTTATGTTGATGATATCAAATAGGATGCTACTTTTTTGTTACAAAACGGCGAGAAATTCGTAATTTTATCAGATTTACAATGAATAATTCAGTTGTTTTGATTTCCGTGATTTTTACTCAGAAAAGACTCGTTAATGTGAAGAAATTATACAATACGTCATGTCACGAAAATTATTCTTGAAACAGACGAATATTTTCCTTTTTTTTTACAAAAGCGTGAAACTTTTCTTTTCTTTTAGTACTGGATCCCTGTATTTATGCTGGTGCATGTAACGTGAACATTGAAAAAGAGAAACGAGATCTTATTTGAAGTTTTGAATTCTTCTTAATAACCTACAAGTATGTTGAGAAAGCGTAAAATTCATGACAGCAAAAAATGTTGCTATTAAAAACGGCATTTATGTACCAGATTTTTTTTTAATTTGTTTTCAAAAACTTACTTCAAGTTAAAAATAAATGGCTATGTATTACCCTGTCTTAGCTTTATTACTTTAGAAAATCCTTCCTAAGCGCTGCTCTTTTTTTTCCGGGTTTTGTAATCCACAAATGTTTTCGCTACTCTATTAATAGGAAACTTATGATCTGGGCAAACTTAAACTAGAAACATTGCTAAGCAGATCTTAATTATACAGTTACGGCACTGCCAGGTTAGGTTTTCGTCAACTGAAGTAATTTTCAACGCGTAAAAAAAAAAAGAAAGAAAAAGAAAAAGAAAAAAAAAAGTTGTTTGGTGAATTAAGAAAAAAAAATCAATCACAGACCGAAAAACAAAGAAAAATCAAATGTTGCTAACAAATTAGTACAAAGTGTCAGACATAAATGACACCTGCTAAAGTATCCATGAAGTCTGATTTTAAAAGTGATACTGAAAACAATGTACACGCTCCGACTCAATAAAATGCAAGGCAATATGAGACTATGAACTACCAAAAAAAAAAAAAAAAATATTAGGTGCTGAAGCATTATATTCAGCAGGATAATATCCAAGATATTTGCATAGAATAGAAATATTAAAAGATTGAAGGGTTGTCCAGAAATGATGTTACGCTTTAAGGAGGGAGATGAGTTCTTGAAATTGTGACACTACGTGAAAGGAAGAAGTAACCAGAAGTAACACCTCACATTTTTTGTACAACAATATGCTCATGAAAAACAGCGTGACACCGAACAAGGGGAGGAGAGAAGGTAAGGTGACGAGCCTAGAGTAGGAATTAGTAAATGGCGTTAGCAAGTCCAATTATTGGCTAGGCAAAAGCTGAGGTAAAAGCCACAAGCAACGTGACTCAACAATAACGAATGGTTGGCACGTTTTGCGTGTAACTAGAGAAAGAACCCGTATTTCTTCCACACACAATGCTTTGCTTTAAAATCTATCATGAAACTTGGGGCCTTAGTTCCACGAATCAAAGTCTAATACCCTCCATTTTATTTCCTCTCAATGGTGACGAGTGACAATGGCAAAGGGATAGGGATCAAATTTGTTAGAAAAAAGTGTCACCATCTTTTTGGACAGACCCTAAACATGCATTATGCAACTACTTTGAACCTTTTTTGCGTTTTATTTTTATTTATTTTTTTAAGCACGTTAATTGATTTTTTAAGAATATTCACATAAAATAAATGATAAAAAAGTCATAAGCATACAGTATCAGTATCTTCCATTTTATCTAATCGAACTTAGATATCATCCAGAAAGCAAAATCCCATTTCAAGCGTGACGATGCTAATAAAATTTCAAGCATTGTTAACCGTGCAACTAAATAAATTTTAACAAATATCTACCTTCCTTGAATCCAAGCTTAAAACCATTCACTTGATTGCCTTCGTTTCAAACAACGTGGATTATAAACAAACCTCCACTGGGAGTAATTATACCTGCCCTTCTTGTAACTTATTTCCGACGCAATCCCTTCTTATTTGCGTTAATCAAGATTTGCGTAAATTCTAGGAATAATTAAACCTTACTAAGAAGGGAAGTTTTCTGAACACTTATATTTTACTATTGAAGCAGTTAGATAAGGTTTAAGCTTAGTTTGTACGTGATATTACATTTAATTAAAAAAAAATATTTCTTGAACAGAACAAAACTGGTTCTTTGAAAATCTTAAATGATGAATATTAGAAAAATATGACATGTGTTTTTGTGAATGATAGTACTTGTGAATAGTAGCATTAAAGAATTTACTATCATCGAAGGCGTTCAAATTAGGGTTTAGGTTTAGGGTGTGTCCTGTTAAATTGTTTTCTTGCATTTTTTCTTGTAAACATATGTGTTATAAAGCCTTAAATATCTACTTACGCAATTTATCGAACGCCACTCAGTTTTCACCATAATTAGTGTTATAAATATTGTCTTTAAAGTACTGTAAAACCTTAGAATGAAACAAAGAACGTTGCGCCTTGGTTTTAAAACTATTATCTTTTAACAAAACTCTCAGAACAATTTCAGGCATCCAAGTGCCTTTAATAGAGATTAAACGCCCGAGCAAAATAACATGATACTCTTTCTTTTTATTGTGCGTGTATTTTTTCCGTTTCATTTATTTAGTTTTCTCAGACAAATGCTTGGGGGCAAAGACTTTTCTTTTTGAAATCGTAAACTATGTCAGTACTCTCAGCTTATCCTACAAGAATCATGAGGCATGTGTGTCCCTTAGTTCAAAATTTATTTCATACACAAACACAAACATATGAAACACATATAGTTAATAAACTCCCCATGTTACTAAGACATCAAAATCTTAATATTAGGAAAAAAACAGCAATATAAGTTTTGTTCAAAAAATATTTAGTTTTGTTTTGAAAAAAGTCGCATATATCAATTCTGATGCTCGTCAAAAGGTTAAGTACCTGTTTTCAAGTTTAAATTAACTAGTACCACACTATTCAGTAAGTTACAGCCTTATAGCCAGGGCTAAGGCAAAAATACATGAAATACACCGTCAGCTCAGTCAATTCCAGCCGGGGACTGCAGTTTCGTGCTTATTAGCACTTTTTAGCCCGGCATAGGAGTGACTGAGCTGAAGGTGGAAAACCTCCAGCTCAAATATTGACTCGAATATTGAATACTCGAGTCAATTTTCGAGTTGAACCGAAAAATTGTTTCGATCAGTCGTCCGGTCAGTGCTAATTCTGTGTTAGCTACCAGTTTGTTTGGCACTCTTGGCTTCCTTAAGAGGTTTTCCACCTCCAGCTCAGTCACACCTATGCAGGGCTGATGAGTTCTAATAAGCACCAAACTGTAGTCCTTGGCTGGAATTGACTGAGCTGGCGGTGTATTTCATGTAGTACCCCAATAACTTCTTCAGTACATTCATAAAGCATAACTTCAGCCGTACACTACCCAAATTTCAAGATTTTATGCTTTCAGACTGAAGTTTCAATGCATTGATCGTTAAATTCGCTCACGTTTAAAGTTCTCCATCCAGGCGTTTTTCTTATAGCTTTCAGTCTCAATAAGCTTTACAGTACATCTAGTATTTGCACATTATGAATGTCACCAACTAAGAATAATTAGAACTAATCATGGCCACACTAGATGGCGCTGCCGCTTCACAGACCTTGGCAATTTATGACATTTCTGTGTAAACCGATGCAACTACTAGTATATGATAATCTGCTCAAATTATCCTCGTAGTCTACGAAAAACTTCGCATGTCTCCAATTTTAACCGCAAGAAGCACTGAGCTCTAGTTGCACTTAGTGTATTCACAAAGGTTTTTAATTATTTATTTTTGAGCAATCACGATTGCTAATTCTTTTCAATTGATCGTCCTTGACGTTCCGGTTCCTTTTTCCACCCGACCGTCTCCTTCAGGCGCGGCTCCTCCGGTCCTGAGCAAGGTCCCCCGGAATTCGCTTCTCCTGGTCGGTGGCGTCCATGTTCTACACACACCACACGCTCATACACATATACACTCTCTCACACACACAGGCCTTTACACACATACACGCCAACATGAATCATAAAGTTCTATGCACACGCACAAGCCTACACATACACATAAACAACTATACACACGTAATCGCCCAAAAGGAGGGGAAGACTTGGAACGAGAGGAGCCGTTTCTAGAAACAATAACTATAATGAATAGGATCCTGTTGCAGCTGGTGATTGCGAAAAATATAATTTGAATTCAAAATTTCAGAAATTAAATTATTATTTTTCTTTAATTCAAAACCTTTTTCACAGATAAGCCACAGAGAGCTCCATGATGAATGAACACGAAGTCTACATTGAAGAACAAATGTTTTAATTGTGAAATCTTTGCTCAAGCACTTTATCATGCTGATAGTGGACCATCATACCCTCCAAAATGTACAGACATGTAGCACCCTTAGCGGAAATTACGTTCCAATCCATAATTTGAGTAAGATGTTTAACCGTTTGTACCATCCAATTCGAAGAAAATACCTTATTGGTGCTTCTTGCGACATACGGAGCAATTTCTTTTGACATTTCAAACATTAATTCATTGGAAAAGTATACCTAAAAGGAACAACAATACCTTAACGCATGTAATTCTTTAAGAGGTATTCTCATAAAGATAATTTTAGCCACATTTATGAACAGGTCTGAATCTTTAGTCAGAATGCAAAAAATATGATTTCAACAGAAGGAATGAGCAACTTGAATTGAACTGATTATTTCAAGAAAATTTAATGTGTCTGACCTTGCTCCAACTATTTACAAATTTTTCATGTACAATTTTTGACCAAGCAAGTCTCTGTTCCATAAGAGATTTAGCCCTAATTTCGAGGAAAACGAGCACTTAGTTTAACCTAGATTACCGTTCTACG
Organism: Uloborus diversus; assembly: GCF_026930045.1. Lineage (NCBI taxonomy): Eukaryota > Metazoa > Arthropoda > Arachnida > Araneae > Uloboridae > Uloborus > Uloborus diversus. The sequence continues at coordinate 135,640,574 of NC_072737.1, forward strand.
GATATAAGAATCACGTACATGAAAGGAATTTTTAGGTAATGATCCATCTTTTTCTCTGTTAGCTGTAGCAATTTGAATTATTTTACTTTCTACCCTTGTTGTAAATTTAATTTTTTCTTCTGCGTTTCCTTATCTGGGATATATTTATTCATATTTCAAGTCCAAAGATCTTTTTATTTTACACACAGATACTTGAATATTTTTTAGCTTCATAGTGATTTCTTGTTGTGTATAATACTTTTCTTGGATTTGAAAATTTTATCGCGGCTAATTTTCTAGGAAGCATATCACTTGCTTCACTAACGATTGCGCAATAATTTTTTAACAAAATAAAAGAAAGAAAGCTACCGATTATAAACTAACTACAGCTTAAAAAAGAACTGCTTTAGGAATTAAATAATAATACTGCTGCCAACCCAAGGAAGGTGAATAAAATACTAGTACAGCAATCAGACAATTTTAAAATTTCGTTTTATATTCGATTGTTAGCTAATTGAATACATTCTTTATGTAACGCAAACAATTTCCTTATTTTTGGAACAAATGATTTTCTTTTTTTTAAATTGCCAACATTTTACATAATTATGTCCCAAAAACTGCTCTAAAGGAGTGAACAATTGATTAAAACAAATACCTTCATGATTTCGAGCAAGTATGTATCAAATAATTCAAGAAAAAATATTAGTTTCGACACCTTTTTATAATTTCTCATAGGTGTTTTTGTGAACACGGCATAACTTCCTTAATATATCACAGTTCAAAAATAATACATCAATTTAAAGATCTTTTCACCCCTAGAAGCAAAAGTAATTAAACGAGGTACACTTTTGCTATAAAAAAAAAACCCGGTTGTTGAATTCTTTCTGTCGAGCGCGAATGCTTTACACAGGTCAGGTAGAATTCTTTATAACAAGTTCTGAAACGAAATATAGACACACCTGTCACCTGCAGGACAAAACATTTGCTTTTCCGTCGAATGACCCCTCTGAATGCAGTTATAAAATTAACTGATTTCGTTTTACTGACTATTTTACTTCCTTTTACAAAACGAGCTGATGTGTGCATCACATGACTTCCTATTACTCCAATTTAATGTAATTTCCCCATTATTGGCAATTTTAATGTGATCCAATTGTTTACTCTCTAAATATAACAGTGGCCAAATTGAAATCAAATTTAAAATAATAAAATAATTTAAAAAATCGTCAAATTTGTCACAAAACTTGGCGACCAAAAGACTGGCGATATATCACCAAGTGTCTGACAAATTATAACACCACTTGAGTTTAAATTGAAATTAACAATGATTTCCCCCCTCCCAAAAGGAACAAAAGACCCCCTTAGGAACATCCGAATGCAACCAAAAGTGAAGGTGCACAACTAGGCCCCACTAGGAGTCTACGTACCGAATTTCAACTTCCTATGACATACCGTTTTTGAGTTATGCGAGATACATACACAGATACACACATACGCGCATTTTTACGTACATACGGACGTCACAAGAAAATTCGTTGTAATTAACTCGGGGGTCGTCAAAATGGATATTTCGGGTGTCTGTAGGCTCCTAGGCATATATCCACATGTGGTCGGATCGAAAAAAAACTCTACATTCATTCGAGGGTGAGAAAAATGAAAATTAAGGCCGATTTTTAAGTGAAATTTTTTTCGCGAATACAATACTTCCTTTTTACTTCCTTTTAAAAACAGGAAGTATTGTATTCGCGAAAAAATTTTCATCCAAAAATCGGCCTTAATTTCCATTTTGCTCACCCCCAAATGATTGTTGAGTTTTTTTTTTCTTTTCAACCCGATCACACGTGGACATTTGCCTAGGAACGTACACACACCCGAAATATCCATTTTGACGACCCCGAGTTAATTACAACGAGTTTTCTCGTGACGTCTGTATGTACGTATGTATGTGCGTATGTGTGTATGTGTGTATTTGTGTATGTATGTCGCATAACTCAAGAACGGAATGTCCTAGAAAGTTGAAATTTGGTACGTTGACTCCTAGTGTGGTCTAGTTGTGCACCTTTTTTTTTTTTTTGGTTGCATTCGTATGCTCCAAAGAAGGCCTTTTGCCCCTTTTTTGAGGGAAATCACTGTTAATTTCGATGTAAACTGAAGTTGTGTTATAATTTGGCGGACACTTGGCGATATATCGCCAGTCTTTTGGTCGCCAAGTTTTGTCGCCAACTTGGCGACGAATTTGGCGATTTAAAAAAAATTAAATCTTGTTTCAATTTGGTCTGTTGATGATATTTAGAGAGTAAACTATTGAATCATATTAAAACTGCCAATAATGAGAAAATGACACTAAATTGGAGTAAAAGGAAGTCATGTGATGCACACATCAGCTCGATTGTAAAAGGAAGTAAAAAGGAAGTATTGTATTCGCAAAAAAATATTCACTCAAAATTCGGCCTTAATTTACATTTTTCTCACTCCCAAATGAATGTTGAGTTTTTTTTTTCGGCCCGATCACACGTACATATGTAACTAAGAACGTATAGACGTATGTATGTGCGTATGCGCGTAATGTCTGTATGTGTGTATGTATGTCACATAACTCAAGAACGGTATTTCCTAGAAAATTGAAATTTGGTACGTAGACTCCTAGTGGGTCTAGTTGTGCACCTACCTTTTTGGTTGCATTCCGGTGTTTCTAAAGGGGCCTTTTGCACTTTTTTGGGGGAATTCATTGTTAATTTCGATGCAAACTCAAGTGGCGTTATAATTTGGAGGACACTTGGCGATTTATCGCCAGTCTTTTGGTCGAAACGTTTTGTTGCCAACTTGGCGAAAATTTTGGCGATTTTTTTTTAAAAATCTGGTTTCAATGCGGCCCTTGTTGGTGATATTTATAGAGTTAGCTCTTGAATCACAATAAAATTCCAATAATAGGGAAATAACATTAAATTGTTGTAAAAGGAAGTCATGTGATGCACACATCAGCTCGTTTAAATGCATATTTGCGAGACATGAAACTCCATTTAGCCTTGCTGTTATGTACTTTTGATATACAGTATATGTCTTTTTCATACTTCAGACTTTTGTCTGTTTTAATATTACGTTAATGAGAAAAAAAAAGGAATTTAAAAACTTAAAGAAAAAAACACGTTATCAGTGTAATAATCAACAGTTTTTTTTTTTTTTTTTTTTTGATTTATTCAATATATTAAACATGCTTCAAGTTTAAAATACCTCATTCAATTTATGTTTAAGCACTAAATCCCCTATTGGATAACTTTGTATGAAGTAATGCTTTTAATTTTCAAACCAGATATATTAATTGAACTGCAACCACTTTATGGCAGACATGTGAATTTAATGCATTTAAGCAAATATTCCGTGCTAAATTTGCAATGTTTGTATTTTTATTTTTTCTAACTCGAAGGCAATGCATTTTTAATTGCGTTACATTTCCCCTAACTTATGAATGCATTTGAAATTGCGTGATTTTGCATTTATAAAAACATGATATGATATACCACATCGCAGAGCACAACCTGCCTTGTTTAATTATTCAGCATAATTAACATATAATGTACTACCTAATTAAATGGCTGTGAAAATCTTCAAACATCGGTATGTTATTACAGAAATTATTTTCATTTTTCATTCGCATTTATATAAGCACGCACATATGTAATTAGGCTAAAAGCTTGCAATAAAAGCTTATGACAAACTGGAAAAAGTAATCTAATTACTCCACTATTCAATTAATTTATTCATGTCGAGCTTAAAAGCTTTCTGTTCTTTTAAGAAAAGAGGTTTGAACTAAAACATAAATTAATTTTACATTGTCAAAATCTTTATTTCGAAAAAATAATATTTCAAGCACGTATTCCTTTTCGTAAAATGTTTTATTCGTTAATTTTGGTTTGTTAATGAAATTTTACAAATTAAAATGACAATCAAAATGATTAATGCACATATTCAATGATTCGTCCCAGAAGAATTGTCATTGAAAAAAATATCTCAAATTAGTTAAATAAAAACGATATGTCATACAAGAAGGCATGTATGTTTAGTTTTATTCAAGGAAAAAAAAAGATTAATTGTCATTTCCAGACACGTAGCAGGGTACGAAGATGTGCGGAGATCTAACATTCATTTTAAGCACTAAGAATCAAAATAAATATGTACTACTATTTATACAAGAGCAGTTTGAAGTGCAAATTTTTTGAGCACATTTTTTGCAGTTTATGATGTATTATTATTCAGCTACTTTGGAGATTAAAAATAGTCACTGTGGAAAGATTTTTTTGCGAGTGCGAACTTTTTGTGTGGCTAAATGTTGTATAAAATATACCTGATTTCTCCTTTCATGGCAAATAAATGCATCTGTTCAACTCAACTGTATATTTTTTTGCACGAAAAGAAATTGAAGAAATTAAATAAAATTAAACTTTCTTTTAAAAAAATGTCATGTTTGATTGTTTTAATAATAACTTCGGGTGAGCTGTAGCTATGGACACTTTTGACTCACATAGTTTATTGAAAAAGAAAAAGTATATATACAAACAGATATTGAAGCAAAAACCAATTTTATGTTTCCAAACAACTACAGAAATATCTACAGGATTTCGTTCAAACAGTTCTCTATATACATCCGGAACAACCTATCTTTAATTTAAATCTGTTTTTTTTTTTTGAAACAGTCATTAAAGATTACCTTATAGTTGTCTCACTAATTACACTAGTCAACACCAAAAATGCATCCGGGTCAAAAACAGTTATTTCTGAAGTATTTTGCCTCACTAAACACGAAAATCACCATAAAAAGTTGAGATTATATATCTAGTTTTCAAAACAGTGAGGCAACTAGATAGTGAATTTTTTACAATGCCTTTTTTTTCCTGGCAGATAAAAATATCCCGCATGGGACTCACTGTCTTCTAAACTTCGACCTCATGTTGGGATACAAATTCAAACTACATGAAAACCAAAATGAACTTCAAGAAATTTAAATTCTGCCAAGAGAAATGCCCCAAATCAACCTTTAGTGGGTGCACCTATTTTTGCTTCCACTTACACTCATTCTGCTGGGAATGCTTCGTGAAAACTGTGAACAAAGACAATTTTCCAATACCTTAGAATAGAATTTCCAAGATACACTCTGTCGCAAAAAATATATGCACCCAGAAGAAATTGAGCTACACTCACGAAACTTGGCAGGCATGTAGTGTATAAGAAGATAAGAAGATGATTAAAAATTCAGAATAAAATATAATTTTATTAAGCAGTTACAGCATGCAAAATGTTACAAATCAGTAAGTCGTAAAGCCACCTCTGGCAGCTATACAAGCCGAAACACGACGTAGCATCGAATCAATTAGGTCACTTATTAACCCATGCGGAAAATCATGCCATAATCTTTGCAACTGCGTCGTAAATTCCCCTGTATCCTGGGATGGCTGCAGTTGCCTTTCCAGCACGTCTTAGACATGCTCTATAGGAGAAAGGTCTGGCGACCTGGCAGGCCATAGGAGTACGTCATATCCCTGAAAACAATGTTGCGAGAGTCGCGCAGTATGTGGACGAGCATTGTCCTGTTGATAAATTGCACATGGGCGACTTGATAGCATAGGCTGAACAATCGGCGTTGAAATGCGGTCCACGTATCTGCGAGCTGTCAAAGCACCTTGGAGAACTACTAGAGGTGATCGCGTGTCCCAAGAAATTGCTCTCCAACTGTCACACCTTATGAAATGGCTGTAAGCCGCTCGACAACAAATGCCGGATCAGATCACTAGCCGGTGCGCCTCCACACACGTGTACGGTGACCATCAGCACTGAGACTGAATCGGGATTCATCGCTGAAGATCACACGCCTCCAGTATGCTACTACAAGCTGCCCGAGGTTGGCAAAAATCCAGTCGACACTGCCTGTGATGTGGGAACAGTGGCAAGCGCCTTAATGAATGTTGGCTCCTTAAGCCAACTTCGGCCAGTCGTCTTCAAATGGTTTCCATTGATACCACCGGATGCCTGGAAGGAGGTAAGTGGCGTTGAATCGATGCTAGCGACGTTTTCATTGCCGATGTGGCCGCTCTTCTGATTGCGCGATCATTTCATTTGTGTTCTTGAGACGCCTTGACCCTCCGCGACGGTACTCTCCCCCTTCCGTGACCCACTGTTGCCAACACTGAGCAACTACCATATCACTCCGAAAGAGGTGGCGGCCGATACTCCTTTTTAAACAACCTGCTTCGCTGAGGCTTATTATATGGCCCCTATCAAACTCCGTCAGCTGTTCGCACTGCCGCCGGGTTACGTCTTAGAGGCATCTTAAGTCACAATACACTCTACCGAAGTCAACAGATTCGATTGAATAGCCCTACGGCACAAGTACTCACGCTTTTAAACTCACCCACCTGTGAAACTCACACACTCATAGCGCGCTTAGCCTTGTTTCATTGGCGCTGAAATTTTAATCATTTGCATATCGTCTACCACACTGCATATGTGCCGAGTTTCATGATTGTGGCTCTAATTCTTCTAGATGCATATATTTTTTTGCGACGGAGTGTATATTGAAGCTAAGGTTGTTAACGTTAAAGAGAAAAATCTCAATGGCACTTCAAATGCGCGCGATTATGAAAATCATTGTGTTTGAAAAAAAAAAAAAAATGCGAGGGGAGAAAAAAGCACCCAGGAAGCCTTTAAGGGTGTATTTAAAATTACAAGTATTTTTAGCAGCAGAGAAGACGAGACTTATTCCTACGGAAGTTCCGTGACCATTGATGAATGATGTGTCTCTGAAACTCTATTCCGTTCACTTCTCCCAGGAAGTTTTGGTTAAAAACTAAAGCTAAATGCAGTAAGCATGGGAAAAGGTTTCACCAAGATATCTTTACAATAGATCGCAGACATCAGGGGCATTAGGCTGTGTTAATACTCACCAAATGCTGCTGAACTATTACAAGAGATGGTCCTTTGACGTTCAAAAAAAAAGAAAGAAAATCAAGCATTTACAGCAATAATCCAAAAGCAACCACTGCTTTCCCAAAAATAAGCATTTTTAAATAAAACAGGACCTATTTTATGAGATTTGTTGCACAGGATTTTTCCCCTTTTTAAGATCACCTTTAAATCAATGTGTGGTTGCTGTGTATATTTCTTTAATAAGCTTTTATGTATCTTGAAAACAAGAGCTAATAAAAAAAATCCACTACCATATTCGTTTCCTCGTCCCAAAATTAGTAGAAATTGACTATTTAGAACCAGGATGCAGACAAAAAGTTATTTTCTGTTCACTAGTGTTATCAAAGCTCTACTTAACGATAATATCTACTTAAAGATTTTTTTTGCCGTCCCGGAACCTATACTGTCGATAATCCCTAAGTAAGGATTTTATGATGTCTGTTAAAGAACAATTTTCTTAAAAATTTAGGGTGAAGAGTTCTTTGGAATAAACTTATTATGAAAAAACTGACTATTTAGTTTTAAACTCATATTTACTGATCATAAAAGATTTTGCCTACATTGTTAAGGAAATAAAAGGGAGGGGGATTAAAAAGAATGCCGCCAAGCATGTTAAGATATTGGGAGAAAAGGAACGATTGAAGAATGCTGAAAGAAAGGAATGTTTTACTGCTTTTGAGCGTTGGATGAGATACTTACAGTTTAACATATCCAGCAAATATATTCCTGGGCTTACAAATATGGCTTTTAATTTTTCATCAGCTAGATTTAGTCTATTTGCTGCCATCAAATCTGAATAATTTTCGGCAAAAGATCTTCTCGCGGAAAATTTTTTATTCAAAAACTTTTTGAAAATTTTGTTACTAACAAGAAATTATGAAATAATCGAACTTGAAATCATTGTACCTGAAGTTGGGCGACATTCTGGATCATTACAAGGATACTGTATTCCCAATGTAAATGCCAATATATTCAAAACAAAGACAACTTTAAAAACAATGCCACTATATTAAAAAAATAATAAGTTAAAAGCACATATATTAAAGGTTTCTAATTTCTCAAAAATAATCTGTCCAAGAACGTATTTGTTTCGAACGATATTTTTCAGTCCCTTGACAGTCATTAAACAAAAAATCCAACTTTTTTTATTTTTATTGCTAAATAAATAGCTTTTAAACATTGAAAGGCGTACTATGTTTATTAACGTTGCAATTAAGAGGTTTATATAACTTAAAACATTGTTAGACAGAAGCAGAAATCAATTTTTTATTTATGTTTAATACAAAGAAAAATAAAACGCCTAAATCCTATTTATCATGTATACTCAACATATTATCTACTATCCGATTCGCTGATCGGTTGTTAAAGATATAATCGTGATAAGCATCCTTTAATTAATTTAGATATTCAAAAGGCAATGTTTAGACACCAGGAAACAGCTCAATTAACGATGGAAAACCGTAGCATAATCAAATACATGGCTACTTTACGAGTTGGCAAAGCAATTGTAAGCTCTTTGTTGTTAACTGGTAAAGAGAATAAGTAGCTTTGAAGATTTCTCCCGCATGCCTTCATGTATATTACTCCTCAAAGGTATCTTTGTGAGGTTGCAGTAACTTCTGTAATACTTTAGCTAAATTCATTTGTAAAGCATCATTAAAAACAGTGTTTTTCTTTATTTTGGCGAAAAAAAAACAAGCCGTTCAAGTTTCTGTAGTTCGGTTGAAAGAAAAAAAAACCGATTTACCCAATATATATATATATGTATAACATCCCGGAATGGAGCCCAATTGCTTCAGTTGGAAAAAGCGTCGCTTTAATCACACAAAGGTCGTGGGTTGGAATCCCCTTAAGCCAAAAAGTTTTTTTTTTACTAAATGTTTTCTTCATCCGAATTCTGATCCAAATATCAATTAATACATTATCTACACTCGTTGCCGGATTCCGAACTAAAGTTCTGTTGTTAAAATCAGGAAAACAAAAACAATGATTTTACCAAGGGAAATCGCAACTAAGCATTTAAAAATAGTTAAAAAAAATAGAGGCACATGGTTCAGTATATTTTGCTACTTTATTATGCATTGCTTTAAAGTATAGCATCCCGAGAAGTTAGCCCATTATTATGGCTGTTTTAAATTTATGTAGCGTAACAAGGATGATTGCATCTCAAATAATTACTCGATTTACGTTCTAAAAAAACATTCATCATCAACAGTTTTACACCTGTTTTACGCATCGCATTAGAAACAAGCGTGAAATTCTCTTTTTAAAAAAATGTAGTTTTTCAAATGTTATCTCAAAAAATGACTTTTTTGAAATTCTTTTCGTCAGTATTGCATTGATAAAGTAAGATTTTCTTGAATTTTGCATTGCATTTAATTATATCCTAAGTTCTTTTACGTTATCTCATTTCCTAATTTGTATTTCAATGTGTTTTCAATCCTGTTTTCTATGTTTATCTCGCCCTTTTAAGGAAATAAGTAAGTGTGAAACGTGTTTCCATTCCTTACATAAAGAAGTATATTCGTAATAATTTTAGTGATAACTTTGTGATATCTTCGTAACTAAAAATCAATTCCTTCCCATTTGTCTTTCGTGCAAAGAATATTTGATTTTTTTTACTGTGTATTTGGGAATTAGTTACAAGTTTATGTGTGATAGCTAACTAAGCTTGAGAAGACAAAGAAAATAAACTGCCCCATATTTAATCTCATTGAAAAATCAGAAAAATACCAATAATACAACACGACAATATTATAATAATTACCGTTCTTAATAATTATTTAACAATTCATACTTCCAAGATGTGGAAACTTGTTTTACATTCTCTAGATCTAGAGATGTCTTAATTTGATTTTTGAATAGTGTCCAGTTTATTTCCAAGTACTTTTTCCTCTTATTAGTGTTTTTTATTTTGGCCAAAGTTACCTTTGCGTTTCGATTACTCTTTGATCCAAGGTGGTTTTCCCTATATTAAATCATTGTAGAACTAACTAGAGTCAAAGAAAGACGTGTGCTTATAGGGAAAAATATTTATTTGAAAGAAAAATACATTTTACAAAAAGTTTGAGTCACATATATTTGAGATAAATAAATACCTTTGTGCTGAACAGTAATGTAAGACAAACAACGTTAGAAGACGCACAAATTTGCAAATTACAGCAGACACGTGTTTCGGCGTTACAGGGAACGCCTTTTTCAATGCAAAAAATAATGAGCTTTTGTCGGATGTCTTTTCATCCATAAGCTCATTATTTTTTGCATTGAAAAAGGCATTCCCTGTAACGCCGAAACACGTGTCTGCTGTAATTTGCAAATTTGTCCTTCTTCTAACGTTGTTTGTATTTCATGACATATATTTGTTTTAAAATTTTTAAATGAGTGTACATACATAGTTATTGTCTCAGAAATTACCGACGGAGAACAGTCATCTTTTCATCAATTTTGAAGGCTGAATAATTTTATTAAGATAGCACATTCGTAAAACAAAGGATCCTAAATTTTCGGTCACTTCCAAAACTTTTCGGTACGCTCCGTGCTCTCAACATTCGCTCCTTCTTCTCTCGCATGAACAGCTAGCTACCTTTGGAAACCTGACTACCAAACGGCACGACCTTGAGGGTCACGGATCTGAACAAAACTCTGGATTTAGGTTAATTCCCACGAGATACGAGTACAGGTAAAGCGGTTTGACTGCATAGGTCTTAGTTAGGCCGTAATGGGGGTTCAAAATTTCTAGTTTACCTACATAATGCAATGATTTTTCCTTTGAAAATATCCTTTTTCTACTCTTTTCTCGATATTGCATGGCAGTATCACCCAACTGAATGCATTCACAGTATAGAATAAATTCCACCGCCCCTACTTTGCACTAACAAGAGACGTAACAGCTCTTAGGAAAGCAAATATTGTGCCAAAATTTCAAATTCCAAAGAAAAGGCTGTAGCAGTTCTGGGGTCAAACCAGCAAAGTTAGACATTCCTTGCAGTCTAATTAAAGTCTATGTACGCAAACTATATTTCTTGGCCTCATTTCTATTACAAATTGACCTAAATCCAGTCAATTCATGACCCTCAAGTTTTTGCCATCTGAACTACACTGATTTGCAGGACTCCAGACTTGCAATTGTGTCTTTATTGGAATTTGAAACTTTGGGAAAATATCTACCCCCCGAAGACATTCGATGTCTCTTGTCAGTACAAAGGGGGGGGGGGGGGGAGGATGTTGTGAATGCATTTAATTGACACATACGGCAATGCAAACCAAGTTTATTTTTCAAAGGAAAAACCCATTGCTTTTTTTGAATTTAAACAGCAACTTTGGACCCCCGTTGCAGCCAAACAAGGGCCTATGCAGTCAAACCGCTTTACCTGGCTTCATATCTAGTGCGAACTGACTTAAATCCAGAGTTTCGTCCAGATCAGTGACCCTCAAGTTCGTGCCGTTTGGTATTGAGCTTATTCATTATACAATAATAAAATTCCGTAAACTTTCCAACAAATTTAGCAATATTTGGAAGAAATAGATGCAACTGGGTAAATCATTTTCTGCAACTTTTAATTCCTCTACATTTTCGGTAATGAAAACCATGTTACTAAGCCCTGCTGAATTGAGCCTGCAATCTCTCACCTTATCTGTTGCGGAGATTTTTTTTCTTGTTTTTTTCCTGTGTGGAGTCTTAATTTTATAGATATTCTTTTCTTTTCCAAATCTCTCTGGTGGATTTTTTCAAGTTTTTATGCTAGGCCAAAGTAGTAGGTAACTTTTAGAGGTTATGAGATATGTTGTAGTTGTCAAATTTAAAAAAAAAACCTAAAACGAAATAAGAAGTATTAAATTATGCTCATAAACAAGTACTTAAAAATCATTAGATGATCTAGAACTACTTCCACATGAAGAAGTTTGAGAGATTATGAAGGCACATTTTAGCACTAGTGGTTCTACGTAAAGAACCACTAGTGTTGCTTCTTGAGCAGAACTATAGAACTGCGTGGTATACATAATTGGGTGCTTGGGCATGCTTTCTAGTGGAATCGGTCAAAATATGTTGAAAAAATTGCGTCCTGAAGGTTGACAGAGGACTTTGTATCTTTTTCTTCATTTGGGCCAAAGAAAGACCCTAGGGCCAAAGTAGCCCGCGTTAACAGTATTACAAAATCAGCTAAATTTAGGGCATCGTATCCTCTGAAAATATAAAAATCTTAATGAGGTTATGACGTAAAAAGGCAAAGTGAAATAGATGATGTTAAAAAGTTCCTAAAAATTCAACAATATACTATTTGAACAAAAAGGAAAACATTTTTATCAATTTTTCATGCCATAAAACGTGTGCAATTACTTAAACTACAATTCTTGCAAATATTGAGGATGCAGTATGTTATAGTAGTAAATCAACTAAAGAACTAGAAGGTTGCCCCTCTATCGAAAGAAAATATCTAGATATTATACAAAAAAGCATAAAAGCATAGATTTATACAAACACTAGAAATTTCAGAAAATCCTTTATCTTAGCTTTATTTACTTTTACTTTTTTTTTTCTTTTTATTTTCTTACTGGCTAATGTTAAATAAGAATTTATTTTCTGAGTATTGATTAAAATAATTGCGTATACATTTTTAAAAATATATATTTGTTTAGCAGCAAGTCACCTCCCCTAAGCCAGGACTAAGCCAGAACTACATGCAATATACCAGGTAGCCCGGTTATCAAATCCAGGGACTGCAGTTTCGTTCTTATTAGAACTCTTCAGTCTGGATTAGTGAATAACCGAGCCGGAGGCAGATGCCATATGCCTGAAGCTGAGAGCGCCAACAGTCTGGTAGATAAAATAAATTTATCTAAATATGGAGTGTCCGCAGCATGGTGCGGTTCTATTTGTGAATTGAAGGCAAAGCATGCTTCAATTTTTCCCACCAAAATAGACATCTACATACGTATAGGCGTTACATATTTCTCAATTTCGATTTTTTCACTCCTCCCTAATGTCCATCTATCCACACATATGTCCAGTCAATAGATACATTTTACCTTGCAAAAAATGGGGTCAAAGATTTTATTTAAATTTGTGCATATTGGTGCCGATATGGAAAAACCAAGTTATCCAACACGAAAGACCCCGGAAGAACTTTTGGGGGCCGAAAAACCACAAAAATTTATGCCTTTTTTTGTTTTTTCCAAAATATCTCCGAAATGGTTCAACTTAGAAAAAAGTATTAAATATAAAATTTAAAGAACATAAAATTTCCTACAACTTTTGTATTTACAACTTTTTTGTAGCACAAATAACAAGCTTGCTATAGCTCTTTGAAAATAGGCCATTTTCCTCCACTCCGAAAAAAAAAGTTTTCACACCGAAAGCAAAGCGTGATAATTATTAGAATTTGAATAAAACTGTTTCCGGAGAGTTTACCGACAATTTGAGTAGTTTGAGTTTCTTGTTTCCCCCCCCCCCCCCCCGCCCTTCCGCCGGACACAAAGTAGCAATTCTGGCTGACAGTTTAGTTCCCACTAGACTCCAAAAACAGACTATGTATTATGAAACTGAAATACTTATATACACATTCATTTAAAGCACATAGGACGATGCAATAAAAATAAAAAAAACCTTCCCCACTGCTCACGGGCTAACATTTTTGATATGAGAGAGGTAGTCTTCATCAGACTCCAATAACAGATGATATATTGCAGTTTGTAACTGGATTACAAAATATATACATTCATTTGAGGCACATAATTCGTACATTCTAGTCTAATTATTGCTAACAAAGATGCGATTTTTAAACATTAATGTGAAGGAATGAATATTAGGCAGCTAATAAGCAAACACAATCGACACAATCATGCATCCTATGCTCTGATACAATAATAACAATAAACCCTACCCCACCCCTCACGAAGTAATATTTCTGGTCTGACAGAAGTAGTCTTCATCAGACTCCAATAAGATATGATTTATATTGCAGTTTGATATTGAATTACATAATCTTCACATTCATTTAAAGCACATAATTCGTACCATCTATTATAATACAAGCGAAAATGCGATATTTGAATATAAATGTGAATGAATAAATATTAGGGTGATAATAAGCAAACAATAGACATAATAATGCATAACTGAAGGTACAATAGTAATACATAATGAGCACTTTGAAAACATTCTGCAGAAACTGACTTTTTGAGGCATGAAAAACTCAAAAGAATTACCTTTCAAAATGAAAATCCAACTGTAGAAGCCCAATACATACATCTAAATTACAGGGAGATTCATTCGACCTTCAAAGCAAATAGAGAAAGGACAACAAAATACGCAGTTTATCTTCTTCGAAGCCGTTTTGAAGGCCTAGATTCTCCCAGTTCAGAATCTGTAGGGGGTAGAAAGAAGCTGTGGTCCTTTCATTGTTCATCTCCTTGTTGCGATGATTTCAAAAGCTCCTGGAACAAATCATCTTCTCCGGCAGTCTCATTCAAAGATGAAATTTCTGCAACATTTGCACAATTTGCGCCACACCACTGCAGTGTTTGCACGTGCTGCAGCATTTTAAACCTGCCTTGCGACAAGAATAGGCTCCAGTACAATTTTTCTTGCAGGTACAAGGTATAATCTTCAAAAGATTCTGAGTAACTGAATCTCTTTTCGTGTCAACAGGCATTAGACCTTGCGTTCTGCGTTCCCAACCCAATTTCTCTGGATCAATTATGTTGCCCAACCAACTTTGTTTTAGTGGTAGTCTCCATATGAGTGATAACGTCCAGCATCGCCCGTTGGAGGTAGCCCTGCAAGATTTATTTTAGCCCTGTATACTAGTTTTATAAAAATATTAAATCGCAAAGTATCCAAAGATAGGTTCAAATACTTTACATCACCTGTGTATAATATTTTCAAAATGTTTTCTGCAGCTGCCGCTACGGCATCGTGATAACTGATTGGGTCCATAAATACTTCAATAGCTTCCTTAATTTCAGGAGTTTTTTTTTTTTTTTTTGAAATATTTTACAACTTACTTTTGCCTTGGCCAAAGATTGCCGAAGTCGTATCACACCCACTAAACGCATGGATGAAAAGAATATTTCTGGGGTCAAACTTAAGGGATTTGGTAGGAAAAAAAATAAATCACAAGCATTCCCTCTTCCAGGTTTTAAAAAGAACAAGTTGCTGAAAGGCTGTCCTAAAGCTGTCATCATTACCAACAGATCTATATCCTCTCGTCCACTATAACAACCTTTTCAATTTCCTTTGCCTTTGAAAGAGCAATAAGTAAGTCGGCATCTTCTTGCGTCTGCCGGACTTCAATGCCACACTCTTCGAAATATGTCTCAAGAAGTTGAATGAGAGGATTCTTGTTGTTATAATTTGTGAGAAATCTTTCTTGAAGAATTTAGTTAACATGTTAGGTTCAACCATTACTTCAAGGGAAGAGATTGATTGCTCATTGATATAGCATTTGTAACAGGCAGTGTGAATTGTCACTTCTTTTAAGTCCTTCAAAAAACGCTAATGTTCTTCATTTTGACGTTTTGCCCTGCATTTAAAATTTTCTATTCCCTTCTATTCCCTTCTCCTTTAATCTTTATTTCGCATTCATCCAAACTGATTTCGGAAATAAAAAATAAAATAAATAAAATAAAAAAAAAAAAAACACCTTAGTCACGCGTAATCATTTCTAGAAAAAAAAATTGTAATACAGAAAACACAGATTGATAAAGCATACTCTCGCTCGAACTCTGAAGTGACCAACATGAGTTTCTATTAAGTCGATACATCGCATTTGAAGAAAAAAAAGGGGGGGAGGGGATAGAACATTTTAAAATGTTTGAATATTTAAAGCAAGCTATTTTTTATTCAAAAAAATTATCAATATAATGTTGACTTACAAACTTCTCAGAAAATTAGTCAAACAATTTTTTTAACTACTTCAGTATCGCAAGAAATAAATTGTAAACACATGAGCAGGAAAACAACTGTTTCGTACTGCAATACTATTTTAGTATAATACAAATAAAAATAAAAAACAACTATTAATTTAACATTATTTTTTGCCTTATATTTATTACTTTATTTTGGGTCCCAATGGTTTTCAACTTAGATAAGCATTCCCTATTCCCCGGGGAAATTTATCACTTGCTGATAGGAAATAATTCCCATCGAATCAGAATTTCATTAAGTTAGGCACAGGCTAATTGGGAGATTAATACTCTAATTCCAATAAGCGTAGAAACTCCACTGGTTTAACATAAAGATAGATGGAGAAATATTATGGAAAATATAATAAATGATGCTCAATGGAAAGCATTAGGATATTTTGTTGCAATATGTATAATGTATCAATCTTGTGTTTAAGAATAACCTTATAATTTCATAAGATAATTAGTTAGTTTAATACTTTTTTCAGACGTATAATCTACCACTCATGCTATTGTATTTTTGTCATAATTTAAGGAATTGTTACCGTCATTCAGGACAACCTTGATGTCGTTAACTCTACCCCGCTTCAGAATTTTTATTACTGGACTTAACTTCAAAAAATCTAGAAGGGCAAGTGCTGCACCACCAGAAAACGATTTGAAACAGGTTTTCATATCTTTAATTTACAGAAAATAATGCTATACAATCTAGTTTAGAAGCACTTCATACGTTTTATTTTAAAAAAAAAAAGATAATTAATTTGAATTCTGAAATTTTGAATTCAAATTATGCTTTTCGCAATCACGAGTTGCGACAGGACCCTACTCATTGGAGTTATTGTTTCTAGAAACGGCGCCTGTCCCCCCAAGTCGGCCCCTCCTTCTGGGTGGTTACGTGGGTATAGTTGTGTATGTGTATGTGTAGACTTGTGTGTGTGCTTAGACCTGTGTGTCAATGTATGCACGCCAACGTGCATACGTTGACGTGTTTGTATGTGTGTAAAGGCGCGCGTGTGTGTGTCAGTGTGTATGGTGTGTAAGTGTGTATGTGTATAAGTGTGTATGTGCATGAGCTTGCGTGTGTGTAGGAAATGGACGCCACCGACCCGGAGAAGCGGATTCAGGGAGACAGTGCGCGGGACCGGAGGAGCCGCACCTGCAGAGGGCGGTGGTGGGTCCTGGTTCAAGTTGAAAAAGGAACCACAACATCAAGGGAAGTCAAATGAAACAATTAGCAATCGTGATTGCTCAAAAATAAATAAATAAATAAATAAATAAATAAAACTATAAAAGTATGAGTGAGGAGGATTAAAATAAAGAAATTGTACTTTAGAGTAACTCTGAATATGTGTTCTGAATATATGCTGGCTAGTGATTGCAATACTATCCAGCATATATTCATAACAATCAACAGGTCAAATATTGCAATAGCGGGAATCGGTATTTTTTAAAACGTGTTACCAGTGTACCGGTAGTAATACCGGTATTAGAGATTTCTCAAAAAATGACTAAAACATTATTTCATTTGCCATATTTTGTAATGAAAAAGTGCACTATTTATGTAAAACTTATTGTAAACAAGTACAAAATGAAGGAACAAATGTCTGTCATGCTGACAAAAACAACTATGCTAAGAAACATAAAATACATTTATTGAATTGTCACTAAGCCTCTAACTCATTTAAGAAAACATTTCCTACAGTTGAAAATACCCTTTTTGAATTCATGCAGGTCGGTGGTACTGTTAATAACGCACAATATACCTCCTCTAATGACCCCAAATTCTTTGACTTCAAGCAGTTGCTCTTGCGTGTTGGTTCGGAAAAAACCTCTTTGTGTGTGTGTATGTGAGTTTCCTTTGTATTGAGTGAAGGGTTTTTTTTTTTTTTTTTTTTTGCTAATTTTAGTTAGTTGTTATTTCTTTCCGAAATGCAATTCTTTTCTAATATCACCGGTTTCCACCTTATAAGAATAGGTTTGTGTTTAGTTCTCATAATCTAAACTAATATATTCTTTTGTTAGTTTCATTCATCCTTTTTCGTTTTTATAAAATTTTGCTCAATTATTTAAATCTGAACCAGTCAATTTTGCCTTTCCTCTTTACTAATTTTCAAGGCACCACATAATTGCTAAATATTAGTCACAGCAAGTACCGGTATTTTGTCTCAGCAAATATCTTTATTACGAATTTGCAAGATAGCTAGAAATACATGGACTAGCTAGGAATACATGTAGGGGAAGGTTGCCTTCAATGAACGACATAACAGTTTTCGATTTTTTGAGAAAGGAAATCCAACTCAAATTTCACGTTAATTATAAGAACTATTTCTCAGTATATTTCTCTTGTTATAAAAAAATTCACTTTCATGATAAAGATACACAATAAAGAATGAAAATTAAAAATAAATATTTTAGCATGTGGTCCATTCATGGCTACTTGTTGCTGTGGATGGATCATCGAGTTTCCATCGATGGACCAGATTCTCAAATGAAAAATTCAATGCGTAACTTAAAAATATTTATGACGGATGATCACTAAACACTACAAATAACAATAAGTTATAGAGAAATAAATTT
Organism: Uloborus diversus; assembly: GCF_026930045.1. Lineage (NCBI taxonomy): Eukaryota > Metazoa > Arthropoda > Arachnida > Araneae > Uloboridae > Uloborus > Uloborus diversus. The sequence goes on from NC_072737.1 coordinate 135,658,991, forward strand.
ATCTTCTAAAATGTTTTGTTTTTGGATAAGACGAACATAACAAAAACCCAGCACTCACACACCACACAGCTGTTGTCATCATACCTCGTTCAGTACTTGACATTTTCCCAACCTGTGCAACGCTGTTCTTTGCTAATATATTTTCAATCTCTTTTGAACTGCTGAGAATTTTGTGAAATCGATTTTGAAAATTTTCGTTCGACGCAAGATTGTGTTTGCTCTCTAAAATGTCAGAGAACTTAGTGACCATTTTATTACTGAAACTAAAAGCTTAAGTCTCAAATTACCAGAAAATATAGTATTAGCAGACTTTTTATCTTAATTAAACCTGTGGGACATGTTATTTTTCTCAGTCTCTTGAAAGGCCAATTCCCCCAATTTTTCGGAAGTAATTCCAAAAACGTCTTCTCTAGTTTCAAAATATGATTCACTGATCATATTACTACTTCGGAGGGCTTCTGAATTTCTAACAAGTGACTAAGGTAACAACAAACCGATTTTTATCTTCCATGCGAATGTTTAAAGTTGCTTTCAAGACACTATATTGTCGGCAAACTTCGTTGAGGTCCGTGCCACCATTTCTGTAAGCTAATGTAGCACGTTACTTGCTCTCACTTGTCCACTGGCTACATTTTACTAATTTTTGCATTTTTCTGAAACAGCAAAAGTATTTGAAACTGTATTATTATGCTTTAAATTTTTAACCAATTTAATAAAAAAGTTTGACTTGAACTTATAATAAAGTAAAGAGTTTTCACGAATTAATGAGATTATTTTTTTCATTATCATATTTATTTTAAAACAATTGAGAAATTTTCAAAGGTAATTGAGCTGAAGTTGCAACAATATTTGAGATTTTCCATGAATGAACCACTTTGTCAGATGGTCCATTCGTGAAAACACCTAGCGGTCCAATGATAGCAACTGTGTCATTTTGAATGTTCTTGCGTTACTGCTGTGACGAATCATGATAAAACATGAAGTAGTGGGAATTGTACTTGAAAATGGTTTCTTTTAAATCAATGTTCACACGTTTAATTGATCAGTGATAATTAAAGCATTTTATAACTAAATGAAAATCTCAATTTTTAGTAAGATATTGGTAGAAATATTTTTTGACCAATTAGCAATGTCATGAAATAATTTTAGCTACTTGATGACTCTACAGTGGACTTTTCGGACAAAAGAAGGTACTAAAACTGATTACGCGTCTGCACAAACTCTGGTACGGGAAATATCTTTGCGGTCTAGTCATGGAACTGGTTGATTGACGGCAACCTTCCCCGATAGGGGAGGGTGGTCCAAAGCGGATAGGTTTTCGAAGAACACTCAAAAATTGTAGTTTTTGGATTTTTATCGTAGCAATGTCGGTTTTATTTCCTAGCAGGGTTCTTGAACTTCAATATAAAAAGTGAATTTGTATTACAGTCAAATCCCGACTTACGCGAGGGATGCGTTCTAAGACTCCTCGTGTAAGTCGAAATTTCCCGTTGTGGAAAAGTGCTGTCTATATGATTTTTTTATTAACATACCCAATCATTTCAGACATTTTTAAACACCTTTTAAACTGTTTTCGACCATTTTGTAACTATATATTACCGTTTCTTACATAAAGGGCAGAATTGTTACATAATTTTAAAAAAGCTGCGTTATTCAACATAAAATACTGTTAGGATGCACAAAATCAATGATCAATGGGAAACAGAGACATACAAATAAAACAGTATGGTACGTACAGTACGTAGTAATAATAAAACACTCTAAAAGTACTATAAAACATATACAAAAAGTTACATTTATAACTTAAAAATTGAAGATCGTGATTTATGCTGCGCAATCTGATCATCATTCTAATATATTTTTAAATAAAGTAGCGTCGCATTTACTTTTATAACATTTACATCTATGCTCCGTCGACCCACTTTCTAGTTGTTAAAGCGTATCAAGAATCTTTACCTTTTCTTAAATTGCCACAAACTTACACTTTTTGTTCCCATCTTTAAACTTTAGATGAATTTTTAAATTATACTTATCCTATTGAAATAGAAAATCTAAGTCAGCACATGAGTCACGAAATTATAAATAAATATATGATTAAATCCTACACCCGCTTTGCCCGAAGGCACGTTTTTTATTTCAATAATTATAACCTTAAATTTAAAAAAGAAACAAACGAAATGACTATCGTAATTTGTAGGTGGATGGTGGTAGAACAACGTAATATATTTCATAATCAAAAAAATAAGCTATTCTTCGACTAATCACAAGTTACAAAATTAGAATGTTTTAGAAATATTTTATTTTTTTAAACTTTAAGCATGGTTACGCCGTGCCGCAAGTTATGTAAGAAAAACTGGAAAAAATGGATGTGTATAGTATAAAATAAATGGTCAAAGAGAGAATTGATTGATTAATTGAAAGATAAGAGAAAATCAACAAGCAAAAACTTGGAATTAAAAACGATAATCGTTTGTTTTTTTTTTTTTTTAAAGACGTATAACTGTATTTTATTGTGCATATGCAAATTTATATGTTTATACTTTTCCTGTGACAACATCTCTGGGATTGCAGTTTTATACTGCGGTCGCTGGGACGAGCGGACAGAAACTGTAAGACTGCGGCAACATTATGTATACAATATAATTGTTCATCAATAAAGCAAGCAAAACTACAATTGTGTCAGCCTCAGCTATTTCTCAAAATAAGTTATACAGTCCACTAACCAGCGACCAACAATAAACAATTGTAGTTTTACTGCAAGTGATTAATGATAAACATGTTTTGTTTTTTCACGCTGACATTTTTGACCGTATTTCCTTAAAAACAGAACAGAAAATAAAGATACGGAAAGAGAACTAAATAAAAAAGCGAAGGGGGAAAATGAAAGAAACAAGTATTGCTAAAATGAAAAAAAAAAAAAAAATCTAACACCCTTAAGCAATTCGTTAAATATCTAACAATTAGTTAAGTTAATTAAAGAAATTTGTTTCTCGATCTCCTCCGAAATAAAATTTGAGAGATTATCCAATTTCAGTGATACGTTTCACTCGCAGGATCACTGTTCGATTGTTGAATCGCATGTTGAATACGTTAATTTAAAATATTTCAATGGACCATGTCGAATTAGTTTTTAATTTTTAATGTCAAAAAACGCTCAACTAATCTCCACTCAATAGAGCTACAATCTTTTCCGTTTTTGAGCTATAACATCAAATTTAAATCCTTCGACCCACTTTCTGAAAGCATTTTCAAATAAATAAGTAAAAAAATAAAACAAAGAAGGAAAGAGAGCACAAAAATGCTTTACGTTTTATTTAAGTTATACACTTTATTTTTTTTTTTTTAACTTTAGAACAGTTTAAAATATTTTGGCTTTATTTTTATTTAAAATGTAAATTCAATAAATAGCTTTATGCTAAAATGCGAAAGTTGAGGCTAAAACTTGTATAAGTGCACATATTTTCAAGAAAAAATGCGAACAAGTGTATTTGCGATTCAACAAAATCTTTACTTCTTACAATTTTAACTTTTAGTTAAATTACGTTTGCCATTAGTCTCCAAATACAAATTTAAGTCTTCTTAACTGAAAACCAATTACGCTTTTTACAAGGTTTTGTGAGAAAATTGAAGCAACAAAAAAGAAAATATTAATGTATCAATCCTTATTTCTTCCGTAAAATATGAAAAAGACCAAACATGCAAAAGATATTACACGAGTAAACATAAAAGGATCAACAACATATCAAATAAAAAAAATCAGCTGTTAATAATTGACAATTAATGGAGAAAAAAGAAAAAAGAAACGTTTAGGAACTGTTTTTTACATTTTTTATATCTATTTAGTTTTGAACTTTGTCATATTAGACGCAATTTTCCTGTAAATATGTTTTTCATTTTACATTTTGACGCCGTAATATACAATTACTGAATAATTAGAAGGAAAAAAAATAGAAAGTGCCTAAAACGTAAGGGGAAAAAATTCCCAAGTAAGGAAATACGTCTGTATCATTATTTTATAGTTAAAAATTCTGTAACTCAGAGCCAGTCACATTATAGTAATTTTACAGGAGATAGGAGGATTTTTTCCTGACGGATGCAAAGAATTGAAAACGCACTCCTGTAACCCTGGTAAAAAATTGAAAAGGTTTTTTCTTTATAACTTACGATCACATGACTAGATGTCGAATACGCTTCTACATACAATACACTAATAAATGGAAAGTCCCAAATTTTGGACATTTTAGTCAATCTGGCTCTGAGATCTCATATCCTTACTCAAATGTCCGCTACAGAAGTTTTCTTAATTTCAAGTACTCAGTCTTCAAAATAAAGTAAATACATATCGAAATAATTGGACAGTTCAGTTAACTGCAGCTCGGATTATCAGCGTTAGACTGATATATTTTTTATCCCAAGATAGTAAAAAAAAAACAAAAACTCCCATCTTTAAAGAAAAGTGCGGTTTTGGCGGCTGCCCACGTTACATTACAGAAAATGTGATGTATTATTTCTATCTTTTTTTTTTGAGCAATCACACTGCTTATTGTTCTCATTTGACTGTTTTGAATTCCTATGATTTTATTTTCCCACCTTCTCCCTCTGCAACACCACTGTCTACCGGCCTCACGATGCTGCTCCTCTAGCGAAAACCGTCTCCATGTTTCGTCCATATCCTACACACATACACGCATACATACACACCTACACACACATATATACAAACACACACATACATACACACACATACATACACACTCATGCCTGCACACAGACACAAACACACACGCCTACACACACACACACACACACACACACACACACTCGTGATTGCGAAAAACATAATTTGAATTCCAGATGACAGAATTCAAATTAATTTTATTTATCTATTTCTATTTTCTTTTATACCATCAGACTTCTAAACTAAAAACAAATAAATTTATTTTCCCCTAATAAATTAATTCAACTGATTCTTAACCCTACTATTTGGAAAAAACAGGCAAATTTCGCACAGAAATATATTTTTTATGTGGAATTAAAAGAAACATATTTCTGAAACCTCAAAAAAACTATTTATTTCAATAAAATTACTCGAAATTAATTTCAATCCGACATTTCTTTTGTCACTAGGAAGGCTGTCATGCTCTTATTGCCAAATATCTGCTTTCACTTTTCGGAAATCCCATCAGGGACGACCTGTAACAATGCACTTATCAAATTAGCAGTAAGAGTAAATAGGTGTCAAATTCCCCCTCTTGATAGTTTTTTTTCCCTTTTTCTTGTAGTTCGGGTAAGGTTGCGATGAGCACTGACAGTGTTCTGTTAGGAACCTCAGCTCAAGTTATGCTGACTGCCCTTAGGCTTGAAAAGCTAACACCGAATATGACAAAGAGAAAAATTTATTTCTTAAGAAATTGATATATTTCTTTTCGGGCTAGGAAAAAAATAATGATTTTACTTAACTGATATTGGCACTTATAATTTATTTTACTTCAATTAAGAAATAGCTGCAATACAACTAGTTTTTTAAGTCTAAATATTTTTTTAAGTGCCATGGTGAACAGTACACTGCAAATAAACCTGCCCAATTTGGAACACTTAGTTTCAGAAAAAGTGCTCCTAATATGTGAATGTGCGCTATGAAGTGTTCTGAATATAAGCTCCGTCAGAAGGAAAGTATTCCGAATATGTTCTAGATACTGAACCTCAAGTGCCAACACACGAGTCCAGGCAGCAGATGGTTCGTCAAGACATTTGAAAACATGTTTAGTCACATTTGGGCACACTTGTAAAATCATTGCTTTCTTTGCTGCTATAAGAATGGCTAGATGAAGATTGGTCGGTTGTACTACATACTGTATGTATACACTATTAAATTAAAGAACGTTATTTTTACGGTAAATTTCGTTAAATTTTTTCAATACCCTCAATCATAAACTTAATTGAAAGAACTTTGTGCTACGAAATTGTGACGTATTTCATCACGTGTGCCAAATTCTGCGAAGCTACGCAGAAAGTATTAGTAAACATTGATGTCGATTTCAGAATTTTCATCTGTAGCTGTTTTGGTCTGCTTTGGAATAATTTAATGCAAGTTACTTATTTCCATTACTATTCATTACATTATGCTTAAACATTTGAAAATTGACTTAGCACTCGCAGATTGTTAAGCTCCATATTTTGTGGACATTATGCGTTAGCATTTGTACATTAAGGACTTTTACATCTCTGAGCATTCACATTTTGTTTTAAATAAACTTTTATTCATCATACTGTTTAAATTGTAGTAGAATAACTAAATTTAAAAATTATACAATTGCAATCCAGATGTTTGACCATCGATTATGCTTGGAACAAAGATCAATAACCTTTATTGTTATTTGTTACACTTTATAAATTTATGAAATTTGAGTTTCACAATTTAAATTTAACACAAATGCATAGTAAAGCAAAAAAAAAAAGGATGCTTGAATTACTACTCTGAGCTCGAAATATATGCAAAAAGTTATATCAGCTATCTTAATCTGATTTCTGAAACTACTAAAGCTTATATAGACTTGTATAAATGTATGTGTGTCTCAGTACATATATCGGGCCTGGAATTGTTCAAAAAAAGGACTGGGAAACAAAAGGTTTAAAACCACTGGTTTAGATGATAATTCTGAGAAATTTACCTTTTTTTTTGTCTAATTTAAATCAATTTTTCAATTTGCTGTTCGACACGTTAATAAAAAAAATTATGTTTTGAAAAATGACCATGTCCTATTTAAGAAAAATATACAACCTGATGAACTAAAATAACATTTGATGAAAATTTTGATGAAAAACGTGTAATTATTGGATTAGTAAAAAAGTTCATTCTGTTGCAGACATTAAAGAAATATTTCAATATTATACATATATTTCATGCAAACTATTTAACACTATAAAAGAGAGGCTCAGAGAGCCACAGACTGGAATACTCGGAATTTTCAGGGCTTTTAATTTAAAAAAATTCTAATTTTAGCTTTAATAACGCAATTTTAGGCCATATTTTTAATGTTCGGAAAAAAGGTGTAGGGATACCTTCCCGAGATATTTGTTGAAGCTGATGTTTTGAAAATAACGTTTAAACTGTCTTTCTGTGATGTAAAGGTGAGAAAATGAGGCGGGGGTCTAGAAAAATGAATTAAACTGGAGTTTTAAAATTGCAATTTTAGATTGGTCTTTAGTAAACTATAAGAGTAAGAGTTTCCATGAATGATCCCCTCCAAAAACGATTTAGAGGTGAAGAATTAAGAACACCTTTAGGTGACTTAAGGAGATATCCAACCTCAATGTTTCAAAATTAAATTTTAAAAGTATAATTTTAAGCTGAACTTGAAGACGTTAGAGGAAGGAGACTCGGAGAATTTCGCCGTAAATTTAAAAAAAAATGATATCTTAAAACCATTTCAGCTATATTTGATGATAAAAGAGAAGGAAGGATGGGGGGGGGGGGTCTAATCATAGAAAAATATTGTCCAATTATCCAAGAGAATTTAGTGTTAAAGGGGACATATATTATTTGTGTTCAACTGATAGAATTTATAAATGTAAAAAATAGCTTTTATAAATTAAGTATTGTGGATTTTTACAATAGAATCGACTTGCATGTAAAAACGAGGATTCTGAAATACAACTGTCCAGCAATGTGATGTAAATTTTTAAATCTGTACATGTGTCAAATAAATTAATTTTAAAAATATCGAGTTAAATGACTATTAAGTAGTAAAACTGCAAACGATTTCTGCAGATGCGTTTCAAGATTTCCTTTCATTGAAAAGAAATGAACATACTTCTGTTCAAGCTCGAGTTATGAAAGACTTTTTCCTGACGTCATTTGTATTCAAGTTTCCAGACATTTGAAACTGAAATTCATTTTTTTCGTATTTTGAAAAGCTTTGAAACAATGAACCTATCACGCTAAATTTACTTAAACGTCCGACTGAAACAAAATAAGTTAAAATTGATCAACACTCAATTAATTAAACTTTTGCCCAAAGACGATGATGATTCCGCAATACTACTTTCATCAATGTGATGTAAATTTTAAAATGTGTATTTATGTCAATTAGGTTAATTTAAAAAATATTTTGTTTTACGACAAGATGTGTTTAGTAAACTGCAAAATAGGAGTTCAGAGGTTCTAAGTGCATCAGTTTAAAATGTAAATTAAATACGTGTTTTAATTTTTAGCTGCATTAGGGAACTTATTTCTTCCTTAAGACAATTTAACTTTTTAAACAGCACTCTGTACTTCAAAGTATAATTAAGCGAGTTTGACCAGGAATTTCTGGGAACTCGTGTTTTTATTTAAAGAAAATCGCACTATTGAAAAATTTCAAGTACATCTGAAACTTTTTAAGTTGAAGTGGCCCATTCAACCCAACGTAATTCGTTTCGAATAAGATTGTATCTGCCAATAACACAGTCAAAAATTTGCATCGCCTCATCTGGTTGAAATTTCTCACTGCGCTATTGGTAGAGAGCATCCCATCGCATTGAACACAATCGAGTTGAATGTGCCATTAATAAAAAGCAAGTTACGTTTAATAACTTTCGATCAACCTAATAACCGGATTTTCACAAAATTTTATTCCAGAAGTAATTTTTCCCAAAAATAATACTGAAATAACAATTTAGAAACAGTACCTAGTGAATTATTTGTCGCTCAATTTTTCACAAAGTGGGCGTCCATTCATAACATCATTTCAGTTGCACATTCAACCTAACTAGTTGATAATTCGATTCGAACGAATTCTATCAACCAAAAGTGAAGCCAGAAATTTCCTTTACTCCACCCAGAAGAAAATGTCTCGCTACGTGACTGGTAGATAGAATTCAATCGAATCGAACATAATCGAGAAAAATATGCTTCTTAGTCGTCATTGAAAACTACACAGATTTGGCTCAAAAAAAGAAAAAGTGTAAACGCTACTTTTGGAACCTCTGTGCACACAAAAAACGGAGATGCACAACCAGACTCCACTTAGTCTACATACAAAATTTTAACTTATTACGGCATACAGTTTTTCAATTATGCAAAATACTTAAAAATTAGGGATGAATTCGTGCTTGGTCTTACTGGAACGCCGTTACTTTTCAAGAAAAATAATTCCACTTCCTCAAAAAAATGGCCAAAAATCGTTATTCAATCATTTATCATTAGGGTCTCTGATACTGGAACATTTACGAATTCACCTCTGATACATATGTACTTACTGACGTCACGAGAAAACTCGTGATAATGAATTCAGTAATTATAAAAAATGAGCATTTTCTTTGCCGGTACATTCATATGCTCTTGAAGACGGGTCAAAAACACTAAACATACATCTGGGAATGAGTTAAATGGAAATTTTTTGACCTAATTCAAATGAAATTGGTTTGCACAAGGAATAAAAAATAAATGCTAACTAATTGGGAATTCCATCTTTGCAGTGAAGTTTCACAGAAATAATTAGTTATTAAAGAATTTCATTGCATTTTAATGGTATAAAAGAACACTTCTTTTTTTAATGGTCATTGATCATAAACCGAGCAGTAGACTACTGAGTAGCTAAGTAGTAGGAACGTAAGCAAATTAGATTTATAGACAGTCATAAAAAAGTTTTTGTTCTTGACGAATTATTTTATTAAAATTAATTTACATAACCGTTTGTTTTTGACACATTTGTTTTTTTACTTTTCACTATTGATTAACTTTGAAAACTTATTTATGAAAATTTTTATTTCAAATTTAGTTGTCATTTCTGTAGTAAATACGATTTTGTACTACAATTTCTTGCTACTTTTTTTGCTCGTTTGTCATTTTGCTGTAAACTATTCAATTGGTTTTGAGATGCCATTAGATTTTAAATTTTCATACTAATAATACAGATTAATAACCATATTCACTCAAAGCCTAAAGACATCATCAAGCCTGCAGTCTCAACAAAAATGAATTTAGTGAATATTTTTTCTTTGTATAAGCTTCTTTTATACTTGGGTAGCACACATTCTGCGAGAGTATTAGTGATCGGTAATTGTTCCGAAAATTATCCTAAACACTGTACTAAAACGTGTGCCACAAAATGTTTAGCGCAAGTGTTCAAAAACCATTCTTTTACACTATCCATGAAGTGTCTAAAAAGTGCGCAAAAAAGGATATACATGTTCCAAACAGTGTTTCTACAAGTGTTTTGAAAACTGACCGCAAAAAGTGTTCTAAAAAAGGGGACAAGTGTACGTGTTCAAAAAGTATTATGACATGTGTTCACAAAACGGTTCTAATAACTGTTACAAAAATAGTGTTCTTAAAAAGGAGACAAGTGTACGTGTGCAAATAGTGTTCAAAAAGTGTTTGTTTATTTGCAGTGTATTGCAGTTTAGACGCATTTGCGTTCATAGTTTAATTGTATCAGTGATTTTTTCAAAACTATTTTCAAATGTCAAAAAAAAAAAAAAAAAAAACGGTAAAAATGAAATCCTCTACAAGATAAAAGAGTAAACCTCTTATCTAAAACGTAAAGATAAAACGTATATCCTAAACGTAAAGAAGATCAAATTCAAAAATAAATAAATAAGTCGCTACGTATTTCGGGACTGCAATGACTATAATGCTTAAGATAATATTGATAGGAGCTTTAATGCATAAAGGTATTAGACAAAAACTCTTTTTAGCAGAATGAGAAGATGAACGTCAGAATTTTTCGGTTACAGATTTTTTTTTTAAATTTCTAAAATAAATATCTAAACTAAAATAATTGCTATTTTCAAACTCGAAATATATGTAGTTATTCGTAAAAGAGAAAGTCATCAGTTTCAATTGAAGATTAACAAATCGTTGCCATTCCGCAAAATATAAATTAACCTCTTTTTTCCCGAGTAAAAGCTTTTTATGCTTAAAATCTAAATATTTCTTCTTCTCTTATCCCCTTTTATTGTACATAAATTACAATTTTTAAATGTACATTTTTAAGTGAAGAATAAAACCTTGACAATAATAAATGTCTCACTGCAAAAATTTAGAGCTAAAAATGAAGGTCTTAATTTAGAGATATCTTTCAAAATGTGGGATATATAAAAAATGTGCAATATTACTTGCCAACACATTTTAAAATTATTTTACAAACTTTTTTTTTAATGCTTTTCTATTAAAAAGGAAAAACCTGAAATTATGCTCTTTTTTTTTACATCAAATGTAACTAATTGCTGAAAAGCGTGTTAAATACACTTACATAAACCATAAAAGTTTCATTCGCGGTAGTTTAGATCACGATAGCTATTAATTAAGGCACTTAAGCTCTGCTTCCAGTGAAAATATTAATTGCTTTATTGGAAGAAAACATTTTTTTTTTTTTTTTTTTTGAGCATTTTTGTTCTATCATCCTTTCTTCTGCTTTGCACTAATAACTTTTTTATTTCATTTTTTGTGTTCGTGTGGTAAAATAAAATCATAAAAGCTCACAAATGCTTAATACTTGGGTTAAAGACGATAAATTTCGTGTTTTGTTTTAAATCTTTCGTTTCATTTTTATCGGTAATTTTGCTTTGACAATGTTATCTTCTTTGAAACAGCATAGTTATTTGTTACTTTTCGTAACGTATTTTATCATTTTTATTTTTGGTTTATGTACATTTACATAGCATAAAAATAACTCAGAAGCGACTTTCATTAAATGAATCAATTAATAAACGTTTTAATGCACAAAAATTGCATCTTACTGCAGTATTTGCCTTTTTTTTTGCATCAAAACATAAATTGTTTTGCAAATTTTTGATGCATATTGTTGACTTTTATTTGTTTATATTTCTACGATCTAAATGCTAAATTTGACTCTCGACTCCAGACACTAAATATTAAACCCCGATATAATAAAATTGCTCAGCTAAAAAAACATCTCGCTCTTTCATTAAACTCGATGCTCAATTTTGAATGTTAATGACTTTGTTAACTATTGGTTTCTTTCTATTCAATTTGATTTTTGCACTTAAGAAATTCTACATAAAGTAACACAATGTATGTAAATTACCTACCTAGTGCTTTAATACTAGGGTCAGTCCATATTAAATCAACACATGGGTCGTGCCACACCATTTTTGATTTTGATTAAATTTGGTACCCCTAAACTCTTATATTTTTTTCTTTGGAAAAATTTTATTCCTGAAATATAGCTATATTTTTTTGCTCCACGGATGAGTAAAATTTCGCATTGTCGATCCTTTTTCAAAACGCTCTAGTAAATGTATTTAAATTAGTAAGCAGATCAAACACTTCTCATTTTAAAGGTGAAAAACGGAACTTCCATTTGAGCGTAAAAAGAAAAAATTAAGGTTAAGCCTAATTAGGCATTTTTGGTTGTCAAATCATGGTTGAAAAAGTACCGTTTTCGTCATTTTGAGCCTAAAAAAGTCGATGAGGGACTTTTAGTAGAAAACTATTTTTTTTCTTTTTGTAGTTAGTTATGCATACTAGAGACACAGAAAAAAATTGGTTGATACTAGTAGTCCTTCATGACAAAAATGTTGCGTAAACGTAAAAAAAAAAAATGAAAAATGGGCTTTTTCACTCCTCAAAAACGACATGTTTGTTAAGTGATAAAAATTTGAAAATGCTAGAGTAAGAAGCCGTTACATTGCCCTTTAAAACGAAACAAAAACTGTCTTGTTTTTTTTTTTATAAAGTAGAAGAGATATAAACCTTTAAATGAAGCATTTGGTTTCGTAAAAACTTATGCTTTGTAAATATAGTCAATAAAAATTTAAAGTTATTTGTGGTTTAAAATTTTATTTTGCAAATATATTTTAATGAAACATAGTTATATGGTATTTTTAAAGGTGTTTATCCAGTCTACTTGGCCTCTTTTAAGTAATGTACATAAGTTATTATTGCATTACTTTAAATGCCTAACTATATCTCTTCTACACCCTAGAAAAACAACTTCCTAACAATCATCGTTTCACTTTAGATAACTTCATTTTAGAGCTTCTGGAAGAGAAAAGCTACGAATAAGAAAAAAAATACTTACACTGAAAAAAAAATCAAAATCCTCACAATCCATATCGCCCTATAGATCTCGCTAAAAATACACTCCCAATGACGTAACAAGTGCATAGTTATGTGACAGTCGACTCAGAGTTGCCAAACCACGAAACATCAAAATGACCAAGCATTCGTATACTTAACCATTCACATGAAAGCCCCGGTGGCCCCTACATTTTACAAAAATAATTTTCAAAAATTAAAGTTTTATTCAAGTCAAAGTGTATTTACACAAAATAGTTAAAAGCATGTAATACAAAATCTGTTTAAGAAGAAATGCGACTCAAAATGCAAATACGAGATATTCTGAGTTCTATTAATATCCCGACAGCAATATCTTTCGTCTGAGATATTTTCCTTCCGACTTTTGCTTTTCTCCTTCGGCGGGAAAGAACACGTCAATCTATAAGATTCACTATGAATAATTCAAGTGCTCTACTTTTATCATGTAAGCTTTCATCCGCAACAGAGTTCCATTGTTGACATCAATGTCAAGAGATCATAAAAGATGACGTTTCATTGAATGTAAAGTAAGTTTGAGTCTTATTCACAAAAAAAAAAAAAATGTAAAATTAATTTTATCTAACAATAAATTTAGATACTTCAAAGTAAATGTATGATCCAAGTATGATAAGTCTCTTCAAAGATAAATGTATGTAGAGCAAATCACATTTTAACTCTAAATAACGTTTTTGTGAAATGCATTTCAAATTTTCAATGGTCTAAAATAAAGGAACGATCCATGCAAACCAGATAAACATCATAAAAAGTATTAAAACATGGTTTAATTAATTAATGAATAGTCAGAAATTAATTAATAGTTAATATTAATAGTATAATAATATAAATTAATTTTTACTATTAATAGTTAGAAACAAAATATTGTAAAATTGATTTCAACTAATAATCAATTTAAATACTTCTAAGTAAATGTATGATAAAAGTATGATAAGTCTCTTTAAAGATAAATGTATGTAGAGCAAATCACATTTTAACTCTAAATAACGTTTTTGTTAAATGCATTTCAAATGTTCAATTGTCTAAAATAAAGGAACGATACATGCAAACCAGTTAAACATCATAAAAAGCATTAAAACATGTCACAAAACTAACTTGAACCGTAATGAGCACATATGTAAGTGAAAAATCAAATTTTGACGAGTGTTAGGTAATACTGCCAAAAAATTGTCTTTTGTATGCATAATCCTCATATATATAATAGATAATGCTCGAATAACGCTCCTGCAGTCATCAACAATGAAACTCGCGCTACGGCATGATAATTTGCCAATATTTTTTGGTAATATTTAACTGGCAGGGAATGGCTTTATTGTGACAAGGCTGAATTGAATCCGGTAATTTCACTGTTTTACTGGTTAGACTGTCATTCCAGGGGCATAAAGAAACGAAAAAAAGGTCAACAATGAACGCTATCTACTGCCGTTTAGGGTTAATACACCGGATTTAGGGTTAAAATTTTAATTTGCAAACTATCACCCAGCAAGCAATTGCTTCAATGAGATGTAGGAGCAATTTTCACCCGTCGTATCTTAACGGGCGATTTTCTACTTTAACATATAAGAGAAAATTCATTAAGAAACTAACTCAAAACACAAACTTTTATGACAATGTCAACTATAAAGTGAAGAATGATATCTTCAATTTTAAGGTTTGTTCAGCAGCGAGAGGATATCTTACAACAAAGAAAAGCTATTTTTTTGAATTACTCTACATAACAGGAAGGAAATAGTTGACCAAGGAATTAGTTGCAATGTAAAAAAGCGTGGGAGGGGGGGGGGGCGTGATGAACTGAGCTGAAAACCTTTTCCGGTTTTAAAGAAACAAACTGTGGAAATGTAAACGAAATCGGCGCGGTAGCTCTCGAGTATTGCGAGTTCAAACACAGAAGCTTTTTGAAGACTTCATTTTATACTATGCAGATATTTCCATTTCTTTCTGCTTGACTGAGAAACATAGCACAGGTAAAAGGCTGGTTCAGGTCTGATAGAACTTTATGTCTTTTTTCCAAGAGCTGGATGTTTTGATCTTCTCAATTTTGCTTATGATCATATTGCTCAGAAGCCTTACGTTTAAAGAAAATATACGTTGATAAATGTCTAGTAATAAATAACTAGTTCTGAAACGGTACCTATAGTGTATTACAAAACAAATGCAAGACAAATCTAAAACTTTTTCTTTCTAAATCCAACTTTCACCTTTTGCTCTGAAAACTTAAATCAAGAGGAAAAACTCGAAGTCAAGAAAACATTTATTCCCTCTGGCACTATATTTTTTATTTAGCATTTTGTGACAGGTTAACTGCCCTCAAGTTCCAAAACTTTCACTCAATTTTCCATGTCAATCGCACACAAACCTATAAAAAAAGAAGAAGAAAGGTGGGAATAAAAATATACCACCCGGATTGTTCCTGTGAAAGTCAATTTTCTTATCTGGTGCCGAATATCGAAAAAGACAACAGCGAAAATCCGCTAGTTTAACATAAATTTTCTGCTTTTTCCATCTCGGTTTATAACTGTATTTGCAAAAGATGGTGATTTTCTGGTCCTTGTATTGTCTTTGTTTTAAATTGCAATTTTTATAGAGATTGTTGGGTTTTATGATTTTTTCTCTCTCCTAACTCTATAAGGGGATCTTTTTTTTTCTATTTAAGTGATAAGCAGAAGAAGCATTTAACGATTAATTGCAAATTTTCAAAACTTCATATTAATGCAACGACGTACAAATAAACTGAAATACAGTTTTTCAACATACATTAAATTATGCGTGCTCAACAAAAACGTTTTTGTTCTTTTTTTTCATTCGTTATTTTTTGAAGTATTGCAATTAATTTCTTATTTGCTTAATCAAGAACGTCTGAGTAAATAACACTATGAAATAAACATAAAACTACTTCATTAAAAAATAAAATTTTAACACGCCATTTTTAAAAAGTACAGGGGTTGGAGCAATTTAAAAACGGAGGGAAATATGTACACATTTTCTAAGAGCTTAAAAGGTTTTTTTTACTGAAAAGTAAAAAAAAAAAATCGCAGCTATGTGGCTTTCAGTTTTCAACCAGTTTATAGTACAAGACGAGGGGTTAGATGCTGGACGTTTTACTTTTATTTCATTTTTTGCGTGGTAGATTCACAGGGGGGCAGTCATTTTGGTGCACGGGTATTTGGAGCTAATTTAGTACGAATAGGGTACGCTGAGTTCAAATATCAAATCAGTTTTTGCACAGGAGCTCAAATTTCTAAAATATTAAACTTGAAATATATGTGACATAGATTTAAGTTACACCCATAGATCAAATAAGAAACGAATCATGGAATTTTTATTCAAATTGTATGATACAAATAAATCAGAGCTCAATTACCAAACGTACCAATTAGGCTGCTGGCCATAGATCTCTGATTTTTAAAGGCCCCAAAAGAACTAAAATTGTAATAGTCGATTATTTAAGAAAATGATAGAAAATCAAGTTATTCTTCTTTATTTGTTTACATTTTTTCGGTGCACAAGTATAGGATGCTCTGCCTCCCAACAACAAGTATTTTGAATAAGGGGCATTCCAAGGTATTTTTGACATTTATGTAGAGTCCGTAACGTGACCTTTTTTGCCATAACTTTTTATTTTACTGTTTGATTAGCATGTAATTTTATTTTGATCTTTTCCTACCAACACACTAGCTCAAATTAAAATAATTTGCAAGTCAAACGGTAAATTAAAAAGTTATGGCAAAAAAAGGTCACGTTACGGACTCTACATAATGTCCAAAATACCGTAGAATGCCCCATAAGTGGTTCACCACTTAACGCCCCTGAAACCACCGCCGCTGATTCTCCATAAATGTTTATGTTTTTTTTAGGTTTGACTGCAAAGGTCCCCCAAAAATGTTTGCTTAGGGTTACCCTATATATTAATTGAGCCCTGAAAATATTATAGATAAAGATCCAACTCGTCACACCACACGAAGCGAATAAGTGCAAAGCAAAAACTTACAAGTTAACCTTACTTTGTTGAAGCATTGTTATTCAACTTGTCAAATATTTACTTCATGTAGTGAGTTATCCTGAGCGTAACTGAACTGCAGACTGATAATAAGGCAAATATGCTGGAAGTAAACTTTGTTTTAGAAAACTATAATAGCTTTAAAAGTGCGCAAAATGCAGTTAAAACTGCATATTTTGGATAAAAGAGCAGTACGTATCAGAAAAAGTAGAGCTGCCGTAAAAAAACTATAATTTCATATTTCGATTCAGAGCCCCAAACATATCTAAAACCAGTTTTCAAACTCTGGGCACCAAAGAAAAAACATTTTTTTGTTCCAATGTGTTTTTTTGCATTTAAACTAGTCGTACTGTTGAGTAACTGATTTTAGTTTACAAAACATTTAAAGAAGGTTTTTTTATGCTTTTACTAATGCTATATCCATTTACAAATTATGTTTAGTAAGTTTCTGAACGTAATCTAGAAAGTTGGTTTAAACATGTTTTAATTTAAAATTCGTTGCAACAGTCATATCATTGTCAGACAAAATACCTCATAAAGACTTCAAATATAATTCATTCTTTCTTTTTTTGCATTAAACTTATGAAGAACTGCTTATATGTAATGCAACTGAATTTTAAATCTTTTCTAACAATGCTTAGAGGTATCACTTTTGCTCAGCAATGAACGTTTCTCATGAGATGAGTCTTTTACTGAGCTACAAAATATTATTTAAATGATCCTTTCTTGAAATCTACAAAATTGAATTGCATTAGAAAGCAGTAATTTTTCACTGAGGTAAGGCATTGTTGTTGTTTTTGTTTTTGTCATGTGCAAGCTAGGATGGCAATTTGGGGTGCGCTGCTTCACTTTTCAAACTGTACCGTACTTAAGTGTCCGATGTCCACAGTACATACATGCCATAAGGACGCGTTTATGGGGTTGATCACCATTCACAGTATAACATCACATTTACACAGAGGAAGGACAAGGACAGGAGAGAGAAGGTACATTCATGCCCGAACCGGGATTCGAACCCGGGACCTCCCCATCGCAGTTCTCTGACTACTAGATAGGCTAAGGGTCAATGATGCACTGAAGCAAGAATCTGTCACCTTCGAATCTTTGTTGGGAATTTTGTGCAATAAATGATAAATTTATAATAATAGAAATGCTCCAAACTCAAGTAGTACAGTCCATGGTGGAAAAAATGCATCTTTGACAGCACAGTTTTTATAGGCGATAAACTTTAAAATCACGATTTGTCAGCGCGAAATGTGACCTAAAATATATTAGCTAACCTCTTTCCTTAGAAGTCTAAATTTTTCATTAAAACTCTCTATTTTTACAACCTCCAGCCTTGCTTGGAGGCATAAATCTGCTGCCTCCTTCTTCTTCCGAGAGTTGCAATTAACGTCATCCATGGGCCCATCAGCAGTGATGAATGTATTATTTAGCACCGGCTTTCCTGCTTTTGTTTGTTTTCCCTTTCTTCACCTCTGCTAAATGCTTTCGTTTTTTAATATCTCAATTACCTAGCTAATATATAATTACGTGTTGAACCATCAGTTTATTTACTGCGTAGAAGAAATTCGTAAACGTTTTATCAAGTAAAAGTTTAATGTTTGAAATTAAGCAGAAATCTTAATAAATTTTTAAAATATTCACAGGGTGCTTTTCTCTAAGCTGTTCCTTTTAAAGAAGAAGTAGTGTTTGTATTTTGCTTATTTACCTTTTTTTCACGAATAGATATGCAGCTTTTATTTATTGATTCTAGGATGCAATAAAAAAAAGGGGGGGGGGGGACTCACCTTCAAGATTTCAGAAGGCAGAATATTTGAACAAAATAATGATGTAGAACAAATTTTATGATATGTAGTTCATTACACCATGCCTTTTCATAGTTTGATACTTACTTATCAATACCATCAAGCAATAAAATGACTTGGAACGAATCCCTTTCAATGAGGTCAAAAACCAAGGACGAATTCCCGTGTTTTCTATCTACATTTTTAAAAAAAACATCAAAGAAATGGTCAAATTCCTTCGTCCTAGGGTGCGCCATGTACATCTACAGCCTTGAAATTTTGTAAAAAATCACTTCGAGCTCCGAGGGTTTTTTTTTTTTTTTTTAATTTTCAAATGTTTTTTTTTTATTTTTTTTTAACGAAAATTTTTTGACCTGAAATTTTACGTAAGTAGTCCAATGAAGTTATGAAAGATTTCCCACGCACCATAGCATTTTATTTCGTTTAAAAGATTTTTTTTTTTTTTTTTGCAACAAAAAAAGTTTGTTCCAGTTTTATTACTTAATTAGAACTGCAGATATAAGTTTTTCTATTTTAACGAAAAGTTTTAGCCTAATCTCAATTCAAGTGCGGTGGTAAACTGCCAAATATTACTAGAGATCATGAATTTGAAAGCGACTTTTCAAGAGTACAAATCGGCCATTTTGCTATGTACAACCCTTAAGCTGTGAAATTTAGCGCAAGTTAGTTTGAACTTTGGGGGAGAGGTGCTCTTTCAAGAGTTTTCCTGAAAATATTTTTACTATACTTACTTTTACTATTTTTATCAAGTTATTTTAGTCTAGGGGTTGAAATGGGATTTTAATATGTTTCTAAACTTAATGAACACTTTACTGAAATTATTTTCTACGGAAAGGGAAGCGTGTTTTTTATTTTGTTAGTATCGGTAACGTGTATTTTAATCTGATCTTTCAGGAACTTTAAATCTTCGAAAACCAAATAACATTGCGAAACAACCTTCGGGGGATGGTGAGCATCAACGAATAGTTGGAGATTCCTCCTGGAAATTCTTAACTTGCTCGATCCATGCTTTTACCAATTGCCGGCGCAAAAACGTGAGGATTAAAGCAACAATACTATTGTTATAAATTTATTGATTCGCAACTCAAGTACACGGTATTACACTGAATAATGCATATTTAAATGGAATTTTAATGATAAATTTTAAAAAAGAGGCCTTTCTTCTTCAAAACTAACTTATAATCTACTTTTTTTTATATTTGTTAATACGGAAATGTATTTTTTATCAGTCATTTGCATAAATTTAATTCGTCATTTCCAATGAAATTCATCTGCGATAACCTCAGTAAAATCTTCAGAAAATAAGGTACAGGAAAAAGAGGAATATAGCGGTTTTTGGATAATTTATCCTTTATTAACATCCCACAGTGGTGAGAGGGATTAAAATGAATTACTGAAAGCATTACTAATCGTTTGTTCCCTGCCTCAAAATTCGACTCTCAACCGTTCTTGAGGATATAGCGTGAAATACATATAAACATTCACATATTTGTTTAAACAATGATTCTGAAAAGGAGCGGAATGGCATTTTGTGGTTAAAAAAAAAAAGACAACCCTTGCTCCTTCGAAGTTTGGTAAGACAAACATCTATTACTGCAACGCGCTCTGAAAAAAATATCAATTCACGTAGAATCAAAAAACATCTTTGAAAATATCGTCATTATATTTTCTTAGCTACATCTTTTAAAAACAAAATATCCTTCATGGTACATTATAATTATGTTTTTATAATAAATAATGCTGTAAACTAAATTTAAAAAAATGCAAGAACTTTGATTAAACTTTTAAATAACCACAAAAGTTGCAACTTGATAAAACAAACATTTAGACATGCAATCTTTACTAATTATGAAAAGAAATGCATTTGTTCATGCAAAAAAAATCATAAACAGTAAACAGTGTAAATTTAAGAATAATTCAAAGAAAAGACATTAGTTCAGTACTCTCTATTCTGAACACTCATGGGACTGAACACAAGTGTTCAGATTATGGGGATGTTCAATAAAACGAGACACTGGAAATGCATGCATTTATATTCTATTGCGCCAATGGACAATGTTCAGCACTTTGTCAAGTGAGCTATACCAGCTTTTGAGATAGAGGTACTGAATTTTGAATTGGCAGCAAGTTCAATGTCGAATTACTTAGTAGGACCTAAACTCTTGCATTTATTTTCTTCTTTGTTAATTTAAAATGTTTTACATAGCATTCAACTATAAACTATTAGAAAACAGATATTGGTGCAATACCGAAAAAAAAAAGCAATTTTTATTTTCTTGTGCATCGTGTATTGTTGTGCAAGGTACGTGTTATCATCCAATTGTTTAAGTGTAAAGGTTTCCAGGTGATTCTCAACTGCATTTTGCTTGTAGGTAATCATACTTGAAATGCCTTCAATACTACTTGATACAAGGGTTGGATTCTTGAAATAGGCAGCTCAGTAGCTGAAACTTCAGACTCATATTTCTCAGCTGAATGATTTTATGTATTGCAGCAATATCCGCAAAAATAACTTTTCTTCTTCTTCTCTTGTCTTCAATCATTGTGACAAAATTGTGAAGGTATTCCAGGTTTTCTAGTGTGGTTCATTGGGATTCCATAATACTGATGCTCAGTATAGAGAGGTAATAAATAGGGAGTTAAAATTGCGTTTATAACACTGTGGTGTTCATACTATATGGTGTCCAGAGTACAGAGTGATCAGCCTAGTTTTCGTCTATAGAGTTTGGCTTGAACCATCAAAACGTGTTCAGATTTTTGGGGTAAAAAACAAATAGGCAGACATTTTTTTTAAAATAGAAATTAGACTGTGACCTTTAAGAAGTATGAATTCGATATTGCAATCACCTCAGTATGAATCTTTAAAAATAAATTAAAACTTAAGAAACTCCAAAAACGATAATCGGTTAATTCACCAATGTACCTTGGACAATAATACTTATTTAAACTTTTTTTTAAAACTATTATATATTATTACAAATTGAAAATTCATCGGAAATTCAACTCAATGTATGACATTAAAAAATTTAAATTCTGACGAAAATTAGAAAACTAAATCAGTAGACTCATGTACAATAAAATAAGCTATATTTATTACGCTATTGAAGCAAAAAGGTATGCTTTCGTCACAATATCTCCTCAACATAAAACTATTCAAAAATATGTGACAATCAAGAAAATGTGCAAAATATCAAGTTATCAAAGCATCTTAATTTTAATAAAAGACCTCAATTTTGCTCAGCAGTTGTGTTTTTTTTTTTATTTATAGGAAATACTACATTTGTAAAAAAGTACCATTTAAATCAAATCTAGTTCAATAGTCTTTACTTGGCTCGCCAACCCCCGTTCGACATCTATGGTGGCTCAATGCCACCTGCGGTGAGAGACATATGATCCGACTCCGTTTAACCTACCCTCAAGGAGTTTATACATAAGTTATATATAAAAATTTAGATACAGAAAAATATTACAAACACGATCCTGCAAGATTAAGAGCCACTGTCTGGAAGAATCAAACAGCTTAGGGCATTTGTGATTGTTGACATTTTTTATTTTCTTTATTCTCACATATGCTGTTCCTTATCATGAATGTAATGCAAATCCAAAATAGTATGAGCTTTGTCTGACTTACCGTTTTTGTTAAACTAAATTTTCAAATTTAGGGGCGTAGCACATTTTTGCGCGTTTTTCAAATTTAAAAATTTTAAAGTTCTTCTTGTTTTAAGCGCTCTTATAATGACATAAAATTTTAAATTCTATATCATTATATGGTCTTGCTAGATACTATTACAGCTGTTGAATCGGTGTCACTACGAGGGCGACGTGTACTAACTTCGTATAAAAATGACTGAAAATGAATTTTTTTCTCTATCTAAGGTCAATTTTCTGAAAGCGCCTTCATGATGACACCAACGTTTCTACATCATTTTCTAGCAACAATAGCGTACATCAAAAATATGTAATAAAATTGATGCCACTATAACGGCGCCAGCAGATATTGGAACTTTTATTTGGTGAATTTTACAAAAACACATATGTTTAAAATCTAACTACAACTAGCGCCATCATAGCAGAGATCTGAAACTAAAAAGGTTTGAAAACCAACATGTTTGTCTAACATTTACAGTAAAAAAATCGGTGTCACTCTTATTACTTTTGGAAATATAATTATTCGAAATAAGTATGTTATGGCATTATTTAAAAAATGACTTTTCAAATCCGGATGGCTTTTGCACAGTCTGATTTTAAACTTTATTATAAAACTACAGTAGTGACACCCAAAATAATATTTTTCGAATGTTTTTTATTAAAAAAAAGCTTTATAAAAAGCATTAGAAATACGGTAAATCGATATAGGTACAGATGGACGCATTGTGTACTGTGCGTGCATTACATGTTTAAAATGGCCATACTAATATTCATGTTTTTTTGAGCCATTTATCTGTTGTTTTCAGTTAAAATACAACTATTTATTTTTACCTAAATAAAATAAACATAATGTATTATATAGTTATGAATATAGTGTATCATATAGCGAGCATTCAGAATCCGAAACAGAATAAGAGGATGACGTAGACCAAAACAAAGAAAACAAAAAATCAAATCGACCAGTTTCAGATAGACTGTCATCTCTTAACGAAATCTGGCAATTTTGCAGCAATAAAGCATCGTAAAACATGGTATCCCGCAAAAATAGTAGAAGTTGACCATTTGCAATAAAGGTCAAATGCACGGCAATTGGAATAAATAAATTTGTTTGGTTGGACAAACAAGACGAGTATTGGTACGATAATCTATAGACATATGCACAATGGATCCACCTGTACCTATATTAAAAATGGGCATTTTCTATTCAAGAAAAACACACTCTTACTGCCCAAAATTGTCTATGTTAAAAGTTAATCTTGATTGAAACAAATTAAAATAAATTTTTCTATATATTAGAAAAACGTAAGGTCAACGAAACTGTGAAAGAAGTCTGTGGCAGGTCTGCTTCCATGAAACCCCATAGCACCTACAACCTTGAAATTTTGTACAAAATTACTTCCAGCTCCGAGAGTTTGACCTTGGCGTTTTAAATTTAAAATTTCGAATTAGTTTCTTTGTAATTATTTTTTAAGATAAAATTTCACGTAAACTGCCTATTAAGGGATTAATGATCTGCCACATCCCTTAACGTTCTATGTCGTGCGAAAGAGATTTTCTTTCTGCATCAAATAAAGCATGTTCCAATTTCCTCTACTAATTAGAACAGCAGAAGGGTTTCCATTTTAGCGAAAAGTCCAAGGCTAAACTCAATTTAAGCCCGGAGCTAAACAACAAATATATAACTAGAACGACGAATTTGAAAGCGACTTTTTACACGTACAAAACTGCCGTTTTGCAAGTTCAGGAACTCCTTAGCACCTCTGACTCTACAAGCTTGTACAAGTTACTTTGGAACGCAGGAAAAGGGTGCTCTTTAGACATTTTTTTAAAAAAATATATTGGTTATGTATACTTCTATCAAGTTCTATTTATCTTCGGGTGGGAGCAGATTATGCACTAATTATGAACTCTTAACTTAAGTTATATTTTTTAAAGGAGGGAGAGGTGTAGCTCCATTTTGTTTGAAACGGAACTCGGAACGCGGTTTTTAATAAGTCTTTGAGAATGAAATAAGATTGCAAAGCATTCTTCGGGGGTTGGTGAGCGCTAGTGAACAATGGGCGGAGTCACCTAATTTTCAAAAAAAAAAAAAAAATCTGGGTGTGAGAACATTTAACAAAACTAAATAAATGAAAAAAAAAACCGCCACAACGTACTAAATTCGAATGATTATATTTCCAAAAGTAATAAAATTGACACCGAATTTTTTAGTGCAAATTTTAGACAAACATGTAGGATATCAAACTTAATTAGTTTCAGATATCTGCTATGAGGGTGCATGCAACTGTAACTAGAAAATGATGTAAAAACGTTGGTGTCATCATGAAAGCGCTTTGAGAAAATTGGCCATGAATATAGGGAAAAAAATCATTTTCGCGTTCATTTTTAAACGAAGTTTGTGGGCCTCTTAGTGACACCGATTTTACAGCTGTAGTAGTATCTAACAAGTCCATATCATAGTATGGAATTTAAAATTCCATGTCATTATAAGGGCGCTTAACGCAACAAGAACTTTAAAATCTGCTAATTTGAAACACGCGCAAAAATGGGCCACTCCCCCAAAATTTAAAAATTAAATTTCTCAAAACCGGTCAGTCAAACAAAATTCATATTTTGGATTTACACATTCATGATAAGGAATAACATATGTGAAATTAAAGAATATTAAAAATGTCAACAATCACAACCATAACCAAAAGTGGTCTAATCATAAAATTATTTAAAGTTCCAATAATTGAGTGTTTCTGCAGTTATCTTCAAATTTTGAAGGATTTTTTCTGCAGAATGTTTTACACAGATGTTGATTTAAATCTCCCGCTTAGTCGGTTTAAAACTTGACATTTCCGCTGAAAAAGGTATTGTGATGTCCTTACGATATTCTGCAGAGATTTTGCTGATTTCTGCCCAACTTCTTCTGAATATAAAGACAACTGCTAAACATATGCAGAATTGCAGTGTCGAAACTATGATTTGCGATGACCCTATTACACTTTTGCTTAGTCAACCCCATACAACATCGTGTTTGTAATATTCTATCTAAACTACTTTTAATAGTGTTTGTAATCTTTTACCTAATTTACTTTTTAATGTAAACCTTTTTGTGAACTTGGTGAGGGTAGAACCCCTTCAACTGGAGAGGCTGAAGTATCCGTCATGTTGGAGCAAGCGGGAGCAAGCGTACTTAACATACAACAGGGAAATACAGAAAACAAGACATTCCGTAGAACAATGTAACATGTTAGCAAAGATTATGGAGCATTTATAACGTAATGATACTAAAATCATGAGAAATAAATCGATATTAACTTTACACAAGTGAGCTCCATTTCCAAGCTGCCAGTCACTTCGTCGGCTATTGATTAAACATTTCTTTTTTTTGTTTCTGCATTTGCTGGAAATCTGAAGAGCTGAAATCCTTTTTTTGGAGCAGTTTGCACAATTAACAGCCGTACAACCACCCATTTGCTAAAGAAATGTAAACATCAGCAGCAATGCTATCGCTGCGAAGCACTGGATCACCTTTGCTCGAAAATGGCGGAAGTGTCAGCTCTTCCTCTGTAGGGGCCTTAGATGAGGGTAGGTCGATGGTACAATTGGATGGATCAGGTATTATATGTTAACCCACGAACTGGAAACGGTATTTAATCTAAGAAGGTGAAATAATAATAATAATAATAATAATAATAATAATAATAATAACAATAGTAATAACAATAATAATAACAATAGTAATAACAATAATAATAATAATAATAACAATAATAATAATAATAATAAGTGAAAAAGAGAAATCAATCTTTGCAAACACGAAGTAATCACCTGGCTTAGTTTCTTCATTAAGAGAGCTTTAATACTAATTTAAAGAAAGAATTCAGGTGACGTAGTTTATGTCAGAAACGTATTCAAGTTTTTACTATTATTTATTTTTTAGCTTGGAAATCCTACACCTTTTCCCAAATAAATTCAAACTAAAGAAAGCACTCAACAAAAGTGTGCTCCACCTCAAACAGCTTTTTTATTTTTAGTTTTTTTTTGTGGCAAGTTTACTGCCCTCAAGATCTGAACTTTTCACTCAATTTTCCTTGTCAATCCTAAACATTCCAGAAGACAATAAAAATAAAAAATAAATCCCTGTGTTGTTCCGGTTGAAGTTCGTTTTCCTGTATAGTAAAGAATATCAAAATATATGAATAAAGCTTAAAGGTTTTTTTCATTTATTTCAGTTGAACTTAATTTGATTGCAAGAATTGTGCATCTTGCAATACAGCTTTTGGTTTTTAATAAAAGTTGTGACCCTTCTTTTTTCTTCGGAAATAAGTCAAATTCTTTTCAAAATAATGTGTAGTAAATAATTTTCCATTCTGCAAGAGTTTGAGTTTGAGCTACTTGACTAGCACCATAGAAGGAGTTAAGACAAAGTAAAAAATTATATGTATATTTTATTTAGTTTTATCGCTTAGCTTAAAAAATGATACTTATCTCATACTTACAGTATTATTGACGAATAATATATATATATATATATATATATATATATATATATATATATATATATATATACACGCTTTGAAGGGCTTGGGAGAAGAATGTGATATGCCACATGAAACAATGCGAGGCCTATATGTCTGTTACGGGATCATATCCCCTTCTAACATATTTTTTTTTGTTCAATTTCACAACCGCTGTTTTATACCATCCAACTATAACGAGTATTTTTTTATGACCATGAAAGCGTATTTTAAATTTTATAAGGCTATTTGGTTTCTGTTGTTTCAATGTATATACACAACAAATTTCATTGAAATCGGTCCGGTTGTTCTGTAAATAATTAACCAAATATGAAAATTAGTTTAATTTGTTACAACACCAGTATATATATATATATATAATATATATATATATATATATATATATATATATATATATATATATATATATATATATATATATATATATATATATATATATATATATACACACTGCAAAAAATAATTGTTGTTTTTACAGTAATATACTACTTTTTCCTACAGTTTAATACTGCTCAGCTAAATAACAGAGAAAAACTGTAAAAATATTTTAGATTGCGCAAAACGATGCGCAAAAGGTGTTTCTTTCATACGGGAACAGAAACTAATGAATTCAAGATATTGGCAGCCATGTTTTTTTGATGATTCGGGTGTGCTGAGGCAGGACTGCTGAGACTGTAATCCATGTTAAAGGTAAGTGCTGGTTATATTATATTCATTCCCTTTTCCTCAAAATATAGTTTTCTTTATCATCGAGAATGTATGTAAAATAACAGTTTATTTTGAAATCGCAATTCGTATCCTAATATTCGTTTATGCTGACTTTGCAATTTCTTATAGTTGCTAAGTTGTAGCGATTGCTTTCTAGCAAAAATCCGGAGTAGTTGTTGTGATTCTGAATATTTTATTGCATGTGTGATAGTTTTTAAACATTTTCTGAAACTCAAATTTTATTTAAAAATAAATCAATTCCTTTCTTGATCGTATTTAAAGTTATTAGAACATTAAACTTTGTGTACGATTATATTTTGTGTTATATACTATGTCAGTACTTAAAATTTAAATTTTTATTTTCTCTAGTGAATTTTTAACATATCGCGATTGACTTCTTTCTTCTGTTTTTTTTTTTTTTTCTTTCTTATGTTCAGTTTTAAATTCTTTAACATTTTGCATTTAACTATTTTATTGAAAAACTTTACGTTATAGCATCAGTAGCTTTTATACATAATTCGATGAATAAAATGAAAATAAATAAAATAACGTGACAGAGAGACATGCAAACAGTATACAATTTACTGATATTTTTTGTTGAAGAATTTGACACTGTGGAAATACAATACTCTGATGTCTGAACGACTCAAAATTCTCTGAAATCTGGAGCCAGCTTTCATACTTAACGGTCGAAAGTAAAATAATAATAATTGAAAAAATCATCAATAAAGAACTCAAAAAAAAAAAAAAACCTCAAAAAATAAGCATCTTAAAATACAAACACGAAACCCTTGTGTTTTTAAAAGTTTTATATTTGCGTCAGCAGGAAATTAAAGTTTTACTTCAGGAAAATTGCACTAGTACCATTGAAACTTGGGAACGTAAAAATAATTTTAGAAACTATATTCAAAGGCACTCGATTGGAGGTCACGGGAAGTCTCTATGACCTCCCCAAAAATGCCATACTGGGAAAATTTTGTCTGGCTAATCGGCAAATTTGGGGACATAATTGTAATGTTGCAATTTTTAAATTCTCGAATGTGCAAATTTCATTAGATAGTGTACTTAATTGTGCGTACTTAATGTGTGCATTTACCAGTATTTTATCAATCGGCAAATATTTAAGTTCCATTTGGCAAATTGAGATTATACGCCTTCCCAACATATTTAAGTTCAGGCCGTGCCTGGCTATATTTTAAAATTTTCAGCTTTTCATTTCTGATCTGGCAGTGTTTCGTTCTCGTCAAAATTACAGCTTTTAAATTTAAAGTAGAATATTTACATTAGTATGCATTGTTTGTCATATTTTATTCGCTTTGAAGGGCATGCTCATTTAGAAAAGTAGATGCTCGAGAACTACAGTAGAATTTGAAACTCTTACAACCTTGAAACTCATCAGTTTCCTTACATTTTAACTTTTAGAACACTTTGAGTCTTTAATTTTGGCATCAACATGTTCAGGATGAAGACAAAAAGTATATTATAAATAATGAAAAGTGTGATTCTGTACTTCACTGTCTTTCACTGCTCATCAAAAGTAAACATATGTCAGATTGTTATCCGTGTAAAATGAAAAAATCGGAGAATTTCGTTTTAAACCTGTAACGGAGATTCAAGCCAACACCCGGTAAGATCTTTTGCATTTGAATACGATGGGGTTCCTTAGCAGTTGAGTTCTTTAAAGTGGGGGGGGGGGGGGCGATTATTTTCACAATAATAGACGATTTTTCAAGAAAACTCTCCAGTTTTATTTCTTTAAGAAGAAAAGTGAGGTTTAAGAACATTTTGTCAGGTCTCAAAAGATAAGAGAGATTTGTGGCAAAGCTCCGATAACGGAAAGGAATTTCTTAACTCCCGGTTTGAAATTTACCTTAGCGACCAAAGCATAAGAATCGAAAAAACCAACAAATCCTCTAATTAACAAAGTAGCGTCATAGAACACTATAAGTCAACATTAATTGAGAGCGGCTTGAAAAGGAAAAACCAAACCCTTTTTTGAACTTTTTGGGGGAAAAAAGCCATCTATTAAACAAAACCTATTTTGAGCTATTTGGGGTAAGAAAGCCATCTATTAAACACTCCCGGGTTTTTTTTTTTTTGGATGCATTTCGTATATTAGACTTCCAAAACAGAAAATAAACAAATTGGATATGAGAACTCAACAAGTAGTCATGGTAAGATATGCGTTTCATACGAAAGGTTACAGAATTTGGGATCTCAAAAATCGCGAAGTGACAGA